>NC_083277.1:13963905-14017323 GCF_963506605.1 Zootoca vivipara
AAATGTAAGGAAAAGAAGGCACCTTTTATCACAGGTGGTGGAAATGTAAGGTAGTAAAAGAATCTTGGGAAATGATATATAATGAGTTGAAAAAATGTTAATAATAATAATAATAATAATAATAATAATTTTATTTATACCCCGCTCATCTGGCTAGGTTTCCCCAGCCACTCTGGGCGGCTTCCAACAAAATATTAAAAATACAATAAAACATCAGACATTAAAAACTTCCCTAGATAAGGCTGCCTTCAGATGTCTTCTAAAAGTCAGATAGTTGTTTATTCCTGGACATCTGATAGGAAGGCGGGTGTCACAACCGAGAAGGCTCTCTGCGTGGTTTGCTGTAGCTTTGCTTCTCACAGTGAGGGGACCGTCAGAAGGCCCTCGGAGCTGGACCTCAGTATCCTGGCAGAACGATGGGGGTAGAGATGCTCCCTCAGGAATGCTTTGATGGTGTTTCCTGCTTGGCAGGGGGTTGGACTGGATGGCCCTTGTGGTCTCTTCCAACTCTATGATTCTATGATTCTATGATTCTATAATTCTAGGTATACTGGGCTGGTCCTGATTTTGAACTGAGGAAGCGGGAAGGGCCAGACTGGAACCACGAAGAAAACAACCTGACTTCCAGTTTCTGTTTTTGCTGACAAAACCCATTTGGGTTTTGATATCTGCATGGCAGCCTCGTTGGACCTGGTGCAAATTTAAACTTGTAGCTGCAGGATTCCTGTCTCTGGGACCTGGGCTCACTTGTTTTGGTTGGTTTCTTGCTCCCTGAACTATGCAGGTCCACTGGGAAGGAGCAACCAGTTTGCCAGAGGAGGAAAAAGAGTGCCTTGCATCATACAGCTGCAGTCCTCCACTTCATTAAAGAGCAGCAAAATAACCTTTCCTTAAAAAAAAACAAACCCCCAAAGAGCTCTGTCATGATCACCCAAATTTAGGGACAGCATAGAAGGTGTTAAAGGGATTAGCCAGTTAGAACCCTAGGGGGAAGGGTTAGGTAAAGGTAAAGGGACCCCTGACCATTAGGTCCAGTCGTGACTGACTCTGGGGTTGCGCGCTCATCTCGCATTATTGGCCGAGGGAGCCGGCGTATAGCTTCCAGGTCATGTGGCCAGCATGACTAAGCCACTTCTGGCAAACCAGAGCAGCACATGGAAACGCGTTTACCTTCCTGCTGAAGCAGTATCTATTTATCTACTTGCACTTTTGACGTGCTTTCGAACTGCTAGGTTGGCAGGAGCTGGGACCGAGCAACGGGAGCTCACCCCGTCGCGGGGATTCGAACCGCCGACCTTCTGATCAGCAAGCCTAGGCTCAGTGGTTTAACCACAGTGCCACCTGCGTCAGGGTTAAGAGGACTATATAAACCCACCCCTGGGAGGAGAAGGGAGTTGTTGTTGGGGCTGGTTGTGGGAGGTTTGAGGGGGCAGTTGAAAGAGTCGGAGGGTGAGGCAGAGGTAGCGAGGTAACCAGAAGGAGAGAGAGTTTGGAACTGTTATTGATTATAAGCTATAGGTATAGGCCGGTATAGGAACTGTTATGAAAGGAAATAAGAACTATTCTTTTGGAAACCACATGCGTATGTACTAAATCTAAATAAACATAGTTTATTCCAACGTTATCCCTGACTGGAGTGAGTGGAAAGATTACCAGACATATACTGGTTGGTGGCAGCGGAATTAAAACATGGTTGGTGCAGGTACCAATGGACCGTGAAACGTCTGGGGGTTCTGTGCAGGTTGAGGGTAACCGCCACACCTTCCTTTTAGGGATCCTAGGTGCTGAAATCCCAAGGGAGCAGAAAAGACTATTTATGTATGCAACCACGGCTGCACGGATGTTATTGGTCCAGAGATGGAAAGAAGATAAAGTCCCTACCTGAGAAGAATGGCAAGCCAAGTTGATGGATTATGCTGAAATGGCTAAAATGACCGGAAGAATCAGAAATCAGGAAGACCCAAAACTTTAATAATGAATGGGGAAGATATATAACTCATCTTAAAGACCATTGTAAACAGTTAAAATTGTTATTAGGGTTGGAATATCGCTTGTAGTTTAATGGTGAATTTTGGACACAATGGAGAGGTAAAAGATTTGGATGATTATAAAAGATGCAGGAGGAAATGATTAACAATAGGACCCACAAAGGGGAGGAGGGAAGTCCAAGAGACTCCTTGGAATCTTGTTTTTATGTTGTATGTTCAGGGCCGCCCCTAAGGCAAGGCTGGGTGGCGCAATGCGCCAGGGTGCCGGGCCGCCAGGGGGGCGCCGCGCTGGGAAACGGGGCGCCGGGGCGCCGGAGGGATCTTTGCGCCAGGGCTCCAGATATGCTTAAGACGGCCCTGTGTATGTTGGATACGTGACTGTAAAATTTTAACCTGAAAAACCAAATATTTTTTAAAAAACAAAACAAAACCGTAAGGGTGTCCTGTTGTTACAGTGGCCTACCAGATGGGAAGCTCACAATCGGGGCATGAGCGCAGCAGCTCTCTCCACGCTTGCAATTCCAAGTCACTGGTATTCAGAGATTTGTAAATTGCTTTGGTTTGCCTTGGGCAAGATGAAGAGACTAAAAAAATTAAATAAATAATAATCGTATACAGGCGGCTCTCCACTTATGTGGGAGTTACGTTCCTGGCCCCCCTTGTGCATAAGGGAACTGGGGCAATTTAAGAGGCATCAGAAATACCTTTTTCTTTTATACTATACCTTTTTGCCTCTGGATTGTCAGAAAAAGGGCAGGGAACAGCGCATCCAAGCCAGCTTAAAGCAGCTTCCTGCCCGACAGCTGTTGAGTGGGGTAGCGAGGCAGCAGTGCGTGAGAACTCCCATTCGCCATTTTGGAGTCCATAAGTTTTTTCTTCTCTTTTAAGCCTTTAAAATCTTTAATTCTGGACTTTTGACTCACTGACAGCCTCTTCAGGCTCTGGGGAGGGTTTCCTCACAAGCCATGACGACTTCCCAGCATTCTCCCATTATTCCCAGGCTTGAATTGATTTGTTTATTTCCCGGCACCATGCATATATGCGGCCGTGCACTAGTTGATCACGTGCAAGCGGGCAGATGCTTGTCTTGCTTCTGACATTGGAAGGAGAGCCTAACGCAGGCACCCCCAAACTTCGGCCCTCCAGATGTTTAGGACTACAATTCCCATCTTCCCCAACCACTGGTCCTGTTAGCTAAGGATCATGGGAGTTGTAGGCCAAAACATCTGGAGGGCCGCAATTTGGGGATGCCTGGCCTAACGCCTTGTGGGAGCAGCAGAACAAGCTCCATTGTAAATACTCCAGTGTTTAACTAGGGACTTTCTCATCTTTCCAGGAGAGCCCAGGGCAAACATGTAGGATGTCACAATCGGATACCTCAAATATGTCTCTTATTCCAGGTTGTCTTTGAAGCTGTAGATCACCAGCTGGGTCCTTGCAATGATGAACTCAGCTCTGACTACCTCCCAAAATACGTTTGTATATTTCCATGTGGCAAAGCTGCTGGAGCTCAGCTGTGGGGGCCTTCTGAGGTTCCCTTTGGTGATCAACGGAAAACCACCCAGCAACCTACAAACAGATCCCAATCTATCTACAGGCCTTACAAGATGGCAGTCCTGTGAAGGAAAGGGCTTGTGCGGAGGCAGCATGGTCAAGTCAACCGACTTTATTCATTCCTTCAGCCAAAGACGGCAGCAATACAATTTGAAAGCAACTGCGGTTTACACCAGAAGCACAAAAGCCAGGTAAAACACAGCACATCATTGTACAAACTTCATAGTATTTTTACGGCTGTATGGAATCTCTTTGATGTTCAATTTAAGGAATTTGATTTCAGATTCTGCTAGAGTAAATGGAGCATGCATAATAATAATGATGATGATGATGATGAGATAACTTATTATATTTATACCCCGCCCATCTGGCTGGGTTCCCCCAGCCACATTTAATCATTTGCCAAGTCAGCATTTCGGCAACTCTCCGCAGCTCCCCAGTAAATACAAAAAGATATAAAAGATAACAGGACGTTTTAAAACTTTGCATACATATTTTTCTAGACTCCCCCCCCCCTCCCCACACCTCGTACCAGCAAATAAACACCTGGCAATGAAGCTCAGGGTGAATTCAGATTGAGAAGAGGACAGCCGTTGTTTTAACCAAGGGGTGGGGAATCTCAGACTCAGGGGCCAGATCGGCCCCCAAGTCTTTCTGTCTGGCCCTGAAGACTTTCACCAAGCTACACTTCCTCCCAAGCCACAACAGACCTGCTAGGCACCCTCAACTGTTTTTAGCTAGCTGTAATCCTTGAACTCTGAAGATGCTTCTTGGTGGAAGGAGAACAGAGGGGTGTGTGTGTGTGTGTGTACACTAGCACCACCCACCTTTGTCATGCAGCCCCTGGAAGGTTGACTCAAATCAAAAGTGTGGCCCTCAGGCTGAAAAAGGTGTCCCACCCCTTGTCCCACCCCCAGCCATTTGCTAAAGAGAAGAGAAAAAGATTCTCTCCAGTTACGCTGTTTCTCTCGGGGAGTTTAAACATACAAATCTCCCCTTACTGTATGCTTCGGTCTTCAGGAGAATTGCAGTTTGGTTTCTAAACTTGTGGTGAAGACAGAGAGAAACAATTCTGAAGACTTTAAAGAAAGGTTAAAAAAGCAACAACAGAGGTCCTTTTCATAGAAGAGCCATTGAAATTAATGAATCTGCATTCAGTGCCTGCTAAAAGCATGTTTGTTTAGACATGTAGGACGCTTACATGTGTTTTAATTTGCGGGTATTTTTGGCTCAATTTTAATTAATTTTGAAGGATTCAAGTTGTTGTTTAACAGTCAATCCCTCTTCACGGGGAATGCTGGGAATTGTAGTTTTGTGAGAGGAAAAAGGTGTGTGTGTGTGTGTGTGTGTGTGTGTGTGTGTGTGTGTGTGTGTGTGTTCATTGGGGAAGCCATGACTGTTTAAAGGACTGTCTTAGTGCTTCCCCTGTGTGCTTTGAACATGACCTATGTAGAACTAGCTATGAAGCATCTTCAGCAGGTCCTGTGGGAGAGGCCACAACTGGTGTGGCCAGTTTCCTTTGGGAGGGAAGAAGAAGCTGAAAATCTTGAGCACTGTGAGGGGACAGAAGGTCAAAGTGATGGGATCATATAATCTGAGGGTTGTCTTTTGGGGTGAAAAGGGTCTCTTTTGCCAGCCTTTATTGTAAATGAACCAGCTGTTGGCCCCATGCTAAGCCGAACCTCCCTAGGGACAGAAAACGAGAACCACCCACGGCACTAAGCATTGCATAAGTCGGTGTCGCAGCAAGTGCGTTCGTAGGCCATTTTGAAGGCATCCTCCCTCCGCTCGGTCTTGTTGCAGAGTTCGGCGTATGTGCCACACCCATAGCGTTTGAAGAGGAATAATTCACCTGGTGGGAGAGAAACGAGATGTGCATTAGTTTAACTCCTTCCCTGTACCGAGGGTGAGTCGCTCCACAAAGCAGATAACCCTGAAAATCTAGGTGTTTGGAGCACGGAGCCAGAGAAGACTGCACCATACGTTTAAAACACTACGGTGTCATTTTAAACAATCACGGCTTCTCCCAGGGAGTTCTGGGAGCTGGGGTTGAAATGCAGGAATCTCAGCTAAAGCATCCATGGCAGATGGATATCCAACCTCTGCTTTAAAAACCCCAATCAAGTCTAATATGGGAGGAGGAGATATAGGAGAAGGATTAAAAAAAAAACAAGGTAAATAAGGAATTAGGAATATAGTTGAAGCATATGCTGATTTCGTGATTTCGGACATGATTGAATAATTGAATGAGTGTTTATTTTTGTTTGTTGATTGTATTGTCTTTATCTATTATGTTTATGATTATTATAATTATTATCATTTACATTATATTATTTGTAGTAGAAATTATACGGTATTATTTTATATGTTTTATTATGGTTATTATTTATATATGTTTTTGTACATTATGATTTCTATATTATTGTTTTGCTTTTTTTGTATGTCATTATTTCTATATGATGGGACGCAGGTGGCGCTGTGGGTTAAACCACAGAGCCTAGAGCTTGCTGATCAGAAGGTCGGTGGTTCGAATCCCCGTGACGGGGTGAGTTCCCGTTGCTCGGTCCCAGCTCCTACTACCTAGCAGTTTGAAAGCACGTCAAAGTGCAAGTAGATAAATAGGTACTGTTACAGCGGGAAGGTAAACGGCGTTTCCGTGTGCTGCTCTGGTTTGCCAGAAGCGGCTTTGTCATGCTGGCCACATGACCTGGAAGCTGTACGCCGGCTCCCTCGGCCAATAATGCGAGATGAGCGCCGCAACCCCAGAGTCGGTCACGACTGGACCTAATGGTCAGGGGTCCCTTTACCTTTACCTATTTCTATATGGGTTTTTTGGGAGGGCGGTGTGAGAATGTATTTTAATTTAAATTCCAATAAAGTTAAATTTTTTAAAAAAATTCTGCCCTGCCCTCCACAGCAGGAGATAAGGCAAATGAATAGGCAGCAAGCGCAAGGAGGAACAAGAGCAAGGCCAGGAAATACTGGGGGTCAGCAGGGGACCCCTTTCTGTGGGGAGAGCGCCTGGTCAGGTGCCTGTTGATACCGACACCTCACACCATTCCCCGAAGGCACTAGTTCTCTCGCTGCGCAACTGATGGAGATGATACAGCACTAGCGGATTTCCAGTCATTGTTCTTACCAGCATAAACTTTGGTTGCCTCACAGAACTGCCCTTCGCTCGCTTTGCAGGGTTCGTCGGTCTTCAGGCAGAGCTTCCCAACTTTGTACTGGCAGACTCTGCACACGAGACCTTCAGCTGCAGGAGAGAAGCACAAAGACAGGCATGGTTTTCATCAGAAATTGTAAATGGGCCACAAAAGTGCTTAAAAACAACAACCAAAAACTACATGCCAGCTTTCCTCCTGTGTGCTTGATGGTGCCCGTGGTTTCCCCCCACCACATTTTATCCTAACAGATTAAAGTTGAATCCTGACAAGACAGAAGTACTGTTTGTGGGGGACAGGGGGCGGGCGGGTTTGGGGGGCTCCCTGGTCCTGAATGGGGTAACTGTGGCCCTGAAGGACCAGGTGCGCAGCCTGGGAGTCATTTTGGACTCACAGCTGTCCATGGAGGCACAGGTCAATTCTGTGTCCAGGGCAGCTGTCTATCAGCTCCATCTGGTACGCAGGCTGAGACCCTACCTGCCTGCAGACTGTCTTGCCAGAGTGGTGTATGCTCTAGTTATCTCCCGCTTGGACTACTGCAATGCGCTCTACGTGGGACTACCTTTGAAGGTGACCCGGAAACTACAATTAATCCAGAATGCGGCAGCTAGACTGGTGACTGGGAGCGGCCGCCGAGACCACATAACACCGTTCTTGAAAGACCTGCATTGGCTCCCAGTACATTTCCGAGCACAGTTCAAAGTGTTGGTGCTGACCTTTAAAGCCCTAAACGGCCTCGGTCCGGTATATCTGAAGGAGCGTCTCCACCCCCGTCATTGCCCGGACACTGAGGTCCAGCACCGAGGGCCTTCTGGCGGTTCCCTCACTGTGAGAAGCCAAATTACAGGGAACCAGGCAGAGGGCCTTCTCGGTAGTGGCACCCACCTTGTGGAACGCCCTCCCGCCAGATGTCAAAAAGAAAAATAACTACCAGACTTTTAGAGGACATCTGAAGGCAGCCCTGTTTAGGGAAGCTTTTAATCTTTAAGAAATTAGTGTATTCTAATATTTCTGTTGGAAGCCGCCCAGAGTGGCTGGGGAAACCCAGCCAGATAGGTGGGGTATAAATTATTATTATTATTATTATTATTATTATTATTATTATTATTATTATCCTTTGCAGCCATGTGTGTGGTAGGTCAGACTGAGAGGAAGTGGCTGGCCAAAGGCCCCTTCATGTGAGCTTCATGTTTTGGTGGAGATTTGAAACCAGCTTCCTGCAGACCTATTCCGACATTCTAACCACTATACCACACTCCCCATTTGTAGCAGATGTCAAAGCAAAACTGTTTTGTAAGAATGTAGGAATCAGCTTATTTCCATTCCAGATTAGTTTCACATGCTTTTAGTCTGTTCCATCCTGTAGCAGAGATGGCACGCGACTAGGCCAACTGGTCTAGAGGATGGATTTCCAACAGTTGGGGAATCTCCACACCAGGGGACGTCAGCCTCTGGGTCACCGCTTGCCTGGCTTCAGAAGCTGGGGAGGTTACCCAGAGAAGAGCCTCAGCAGAAAATCTTAATCAGCAGGCAAGTTCAAACGGGGAAATGTTAGCTTCTTTAAGCTGGCACAAGCTTCTTCCGAAACCTGAAACGATTCAGGGTGGAAGGAATCCCTCCCAGCTGGATGCCAGCCAGGCTTCTGTTGTAAACAGATTTTTGTGCCAAGGAATGCTGGAACGGGAACAAGAATGGGTGGCTGATGATCTCTGCCGAGGATGCCAAGGCGCCTTTCGTAATCCAGGGAGCACCCAGAATGTAAAGTGGGCAGCATTATATTGTGCATTCCTGATTATAGATGCTCAAGGTGGTATCTGGGCGGTTCCACATGACCCCAGTTTCCATTCTGTTTGCGCCTACGAAGGTTTTGGGGCGGGCACACTGCTTCCTTTTTCTAATCAAGTGCACATCCTGTAATTTCTTGCGGGAACCCTGTAACTTTTTACAGCACAAACGTTCTGGTTTATTTTATTTTCCCTGCTTTAGTTGCGCTGTAAGGCAAGAGTAAGGGACCCAGCCATAGCTGCCAAGTTTTCCCTTTTCTCGCGAGGAAGCCTATTCAGCATAAAGGAAAATCCCTTTAAAAAAGGGATAACTTGGCAGCTATGGACCCAGGTGGCACTGTGGGTTAAACCACAGAGTCTAGGGCTTGCTGATCAGAAGGTCGGCGGTTCGAATCCCTGCAACGGGGTGAGCTCCCGTTGCTCGGTCCCAGCTCCTGCCCACCTAGCAGTTCGAAAGCACATCAAAGTGCAAGTAGATAAATAGGGACCGCTCTGGCGGGAAGGTAAACGGCGTTTCCGTGCGCTGCTCTGGTTCGCCAGAAGCAGCTTTGTCATGCTGGCCACATGACCCGGAAGCTGTCTGCGGACAAATGCTGGCTCCCTCGGCCTATAGAGCGAGATGAGTGCCGCAACCCTAGAGTCGGACACGACTGGACCTGATGGTCAGGGGCCCCTTTACCTTCAAGGCAAGTGTGCCCCTTCAGACAGCAATAACATGCAGAACAACAAAGAAAACACAGAATGATGTGTGGATAGACCAGGGGCACATTCAACCTTTTTTTGTAATTTTAAATGGTTTGAATCTGTTTTTAATATTGTGTAACATTGTATTTTAATATTAATGTTGTGTTTAACTTGTTGTAATCCGCCCTGGGGCCTTAGGGTAAAGGGCAGGTAATAAATTGTAACTACTACTACTCCTACACATTTAAAGCAATGCGGCACACCACCCGAACCTCTGAGCGGTGCGAGATTCAGGGTTTTAAGGCATGCTTATCCAGAGTCTGTGAGGCACAGTGGAGATTGTGGTGTCTTTATGATATGTGGGTTATTTACACACATATATAAACTAAGCCAATGATGGAAGGGTTTCACATCATTACCACACCAAGAGGTTCTTGTTTCTCCCATAGCTGCCGCTTAGGATTCAAACAGACATCAGCCGTAGCTCTGCCTGCTGCTCATCTGCTTCTCTGTCACATAGTTTCTAATTTCTCTAAGATCTGTGGATTTGTCTGTTGAGGGAGGGAGGGGCCCATTCATTTGCCATCCCAGACAGAGTCCCTTGATCCTTTGATCTTCATAATGGTCCATCCCCAGGCTATCACCTCATGAGGAAGTTAAACTTGCTTAATTAGCTGTTAACGCTTGCTGATTGCTGGAGATTAGCATTGCCTAGCCCACAGTTTAATACACATGAGTCTGACCCCCCAGTTTTAACACTCCAAGCATTGGTTGAATTCTAACAGCTACCGGACCCAGAAATTTAGGGTGTCTGGCACCCACAAACTCATAACTCTATTATGGTTCCCACCCCCCAAAAAAAGAAACTTGGAAACGGTGGTTTACATCTCACAGAGCAATAATCCCCCAGCTGCTCACCCTTAAATCAAACCCCAGTGGAGGACATCATTAGAAAATGTCTCCATCTGCCTTTTTCAGATGGTGAAGCACATTGGGAGAGGCTGACTAGTGCCTGAGAAATGTTTGCTGGAAAGAATACACATCCCACCCTCAGCCGTTTTGCAAGAATAAAATAAGCTCAAAACCTCTCATGCACCGAAATTCTCAGTTGCCCTGAGAATGGGACAGAAAAACTGAAGCCTTTTTTCACAGGGGAAGAAAACTGTTGCCTCCATGGGATTAGCTTGGGTTGTTGTTGTTGTTGCAAATATTCCTTTCTCCCTCCCTCCTCCACTTTGTTTTCTCAGCTTGTTTTTTGTTGCTTAGTTTAATTCTACTGAATTACACGCACCAAAGGGAAATTCAAACCCGTGGTGGTTGAATTTTAGAATTTATGCTCAGGGACCTGATTAGTCCTGCCGAGGTGGAGAAACAAAGACAACCCCAAATACTGTAAAGTAATAGAAATAAGTGAACTCAAGAGAAAACAAGCCTTTCTGTAATTAGAATCATAGAATCTTAGAGTTGGAAGGGACCCAAGGGTCATCTAGTCCAACCCCCTGCAATGCAGGAATCTCAGCTAAAGCATCCAGGACAGATGGGCATCCAATCTCTGCTTGAAAACCTCCAAGGAAGGAGAGTCCACCACCTCTCGTGGGAGTCTGTTCCACTGCTGAACAGCTTTTACTGTCAGAAACCTTTTACAAATGTTTAGTCGGAATCTCCTTTTTTTGTACTTGAAGCCATTGTACTTGAAGAGCAGGAGAAAGCAAGCATGCTCCCTCTTCCATGTAGCAGCCATTAAAATATTTGAAGTTGGCTATCGTATCACCTCTCAGGCTAAACATACCCAGCTCCTTCAAGCATTCCTCATAAGGCTTAGTTTCCAGACCCTTGATCATCTTGGCTGCCCTCCTCTGGACTTAGTGCTTTCTTTTCATCAACAATCTTTTGGATTTCACTTCCTAACCCTCACACATAAATGGCAAAAGGTTGTAGATCCAGTATGGCAAACCTTTGTCCCTCCGGATGTTGCTGAACTACGACCCACATCAGCCCCAGCCAGCAAGACCAATAGTCAAAGCTGATAGGAGTTGTAGCCCAACAACATCTGGAGGGACAAAGGTTCCAGAATCGCAGGGTTGCCTCCAACTAACTTCCACTCACACTAGATCCACTGAAAAAAAAGAACCCAAAATATTCATGTCTCTTAAGTTCAATGGATCTGCTCCGATTAGGACTAGCATTGGGCACAACCCATCGAGTTGGAAAGAAATTTGGAGGTCATCTACTCCAGCTTTCGACCAACCTGGTGTCTCCTTGCTGTGCCAGTTGGGGCTGATAGGAGCAACATTTGGAGGGCACCAAGTTGGCCAAGGCTGATCTCATTCAATCCCCCATTCAATTCAGGATCTGCAATGCAGAAATCTTGTGGTTGCAGCACCCCTGGAATATGGCTGTCCAGTCTGCTTAGGTCCCTCCAGCAGACAACAAAGTGTACAATGTTAGTCCTACTCAGAGCAGACACATTGAAATGAGTGGACACGACTTAGACCTATTGATTTCCGTACTCTGAGGAAAAAATAGTTGGGTACGACCCAAAAGGACCCACCATTTCAAAATCCTTATAGTTATGAATTTGTAAGTGCCAGACCACTATTTATTATCTCCAGATCAAGTTAGTATTAGAATTTACCATATATCCCGGCGTATAAGACGACTGGACATATAAGACGACCCCCAACTTTTCCAGTTAAAATATAGAGTTTGGGATATACTCGCTGTATAAGAAATATGACCTGGCGTATAAGACAACCCCCAACTTTTGAGAAGATTTTCCTGGGTTAAAAAGTAGTCTTATACGCAGGAATATATAACAATTAAGGCTCAGGGTCCATGTGTATTAGGCTGCAATCAGCAAGCTTTCAAAGCAATAATTTAATAAGCAGGGGAATTTAATAACCAGGCTAGCTTCCTGGGTTCAGATGATAGCCTCAGGCAGACATAGGCAAACTTGGCCCTCCAGATGTTTTGAGACTACAATTCCCATCATCCCCAACCACTGGTTCTGTTAGCTAGGGATGATGGGAGTTGTAGTCCCAAAACATCTGGAGGGCTGAGTTTGCCTATCCCTGGCCTAGGGGATGGCCCATTAACACAACAAAAGATACAAAAGGACCTGGTGTGGGAGGACAAATGAGTGGGGCCCCTCCCTCAACAGATAATGCCAGATTTTAGAGTAGAGAGATTAGAGTTAGGAGTTATGTGACCGAGACACAAAGCAGCAGCACATCTATTTGGATCCAAGCAAGACCCTCTTGGGGTGATTATGCTGAGAACCCCTCCATCATAGACTCATGTTGTATATATGTGTAAATAAACCTAATGACACCACTGTCTCTGCTGTGCCTCATTCCAAGCTGGGTATGGACACCTAGAACCGCTGAAATCTCACACTGTGCACAGATTGGGGTGGCAATGCAGCACCTGAGCTGCTCAAAAAGATGGACCCATCCATTTTCTTACACATTTGCACTAGCTAATTAACAACAACAACAAAACAACAACAACAGTAGTAATTTCTTATTTATACCCCTCCCATCTGACTGGGTTTCCCCAGCCACTCTGGGCAGCTCCCAAAAGAATTACACAATAAAACATCAAACATTAAAAACTTCCCTAAACAGGGCTGCCTTCAGATGGTTGTTTATTTCCTTGACATCTAATGGGAGGGCGTTCCACAGGGTGGGTGCCACTACCGAGAAGGCCCTCTGCCTGGCTAAATTCCCATGCAAGTGTTTTGCAAAACAACACCCCCCTATTTTCCTTTGAAAGCCCGGTACTTACCAACTGTGCAGAAGAGCAGAAGGGAAAAGCCCAGGAGAAGACACTTGTTCATCTTGAGAAATTTCACGAGAGAGAGAGAGGAGGAGGAATGTGCGTGTGGCAATGACAAGAAGACAGAAGAATCTAACCTTGACTCTGAAGGAAGACTCCTCTTAAAAGGTCTTGAGATGGGAGGTATTAGGGTCAAGAACTGATTTCCATTTGGAGCCAACCAATGGGATGAAGGGATGGGAACAATAGGCACACCTGATACTTAGAGAATGGAAAGGAGGTGTGTTGGAGGTGGCATGGAAATGGAGTTTCAGTCCAATTAAAACACCATTCCATAATTGATGGACTTAAGAATCTTCAAACACCAGAGTGCCACAGAAGCTGCTCCACTTCACAGCTCCCATGAGCATATTCCTCTACATCAGGGATCCCCAAACTGCGGCCCTCCAGATGTTTTGGGCTACAACTCCCATGATCCCTAGCTAACAGGACCAGTGGTCAGGGATGATGGGAATTGTAGTCCAAAACATCTGGAGGGCCGAAGTTTGGGGATGCCTGCTCTACATCTTGAAGGAGTGAAGAGACTAGCTAGCCCAGTAACTAGGCTTATGCCGAAAAGCAACAGTGAGTCATCATTTCCTAGCACACATAAATTGTGTCTGCATAATATCAAGGCAGAGTCTAAGGGTGGAAGCCAACATGATGCCATTCAGACGCTTTTGGGTTACAGTTCTCAATAGCCCCAGGCAGGATGGTCAGTAGTTAAGGATGATGGGAGTTGTAGTGCCTTCCATGGAGGGAAGGAATGGGGAGCCTGTGGCCTTCCAGATGTAATGTTGCATGACTAGCAACTCTTGAAAGATTTTAAAAAAAAGGAAAGGAAATCTGATCTGGAATTCTGGAAAACTGGAGGGGGTGGGAATTGGGGTGTGTATGGAAACTTCACGCAACAATGAGTGAAACAAAGCAGTGTTTTGAAATAATATTCTGGCTGCCAAGGACACAGCTGCAAATTGCCCAGAGCTAAGTTTCAGCAGTAGCTGCTGATCTCAATTCCAAAATGACATCTTTCAGATGTAGACAGATGCAATTTCGATATGAATATCACTCCTTGAACTGTCTCCCTCTCCCTCTCCCTCATCTCTCACACACATACCTTAAATCTGTTTATGAAAGAAGTTCTTAATCTGGAGTCACCTGTCTGTCAGCTAGCAAGCGAGCCTCATTCAGGGTCAGCCAGCCAAATGTTTTTGGATCGTGGCACATCTTGCAGATGGCTTCCTGGGCAGCAAACCGCTTTGGCTATCTGGAAAGCAGGCCAGATTAGCAGTTGGGCATTGAGCAAGAGAACTGAAATCTATGGGGCAGGGCCTGTTTGGAACCCATTCACAGCGCTGGAGTGGGATGTTGAATTGTATGGGTACACTGACAGCGGGAAAACTACTGGGAAACATATAGAAAAGCTGAATACAGCAGCAGGTCAGCCAGAAGAAGAAGAAGAAGAAGAAGAAGAAGAAGAAGAAGAAGAAGAAGAAGAAGAAGAAGAAGAAGAAGAAGAAGAAGAAGAAGAAGAAGAAGAAGAAGAAGAAGAAGAAGAAGAGTTTGGATTTGATATCCCGCTTTATCACTACCCGCAGGAGTCTCAAGGCGGCTAACATTCTCCTTTCCCTTCCTCCCCCACAACAAACACTCTGTGAGGTGAGTGAGGCTGAGAGACTTCAGAGAAGTGTGACTAGCCCAAGGTCACCCAGCAGCTGCATGTGGAGGAGCGGAGACGCGAACCCGGTTCCCCAGATTACGAGTCTACCGCTCTTAACCACTACACCACACTGGCTCTACACCACATGAGGCGGTGCTTGGTGAAGAAGTTTCCTCAGGTGGCAGACAGGGGACAGTTGGTAGGGGCACTATATTTGGGCACTAGGGTATGTGCCACTGGCGGCCACCTGCTCTTGTTTGCCCACCTCCGCTGCCTCCAATATCCCCTGCTAGTGCTTTCTGCTCCTACAAAGCCCCTGCTGTGGTGGTGGGGGGGGCATTGGAGAAGGTAGTGGGCATCACAGGAGGAGATGTGGGAGAACAGGCAACATTTTCTGTTTCGCCTCAAGTGGCAAAATGTCCTGGGCCAGTCCTGACTGCCAATTCCAAAGCACGCAAAGAGTTTTGGTTTTTTGGTGGTGGTTCTCTCCCCTTCCTGCGCACCACTAACATACAGACAAGCGACTAGTACATTTTGCACAAACTCTTTGTATCTCATTTGGCCACCTGGATCACCTGACAGAGGATTGAAAGGCTGCGAGCATAATTAAGCTAATCATTTCTTCCCAATATTTCTTTATTAATGGGCAGGACCACCAAACATGCCTCGTATCTGCATTTGAGGACCCAGACTTCCAACGTTTGTCTCCTCATCCGGGTTATGCCAGCTACTGCCGGTAAATCCACTTCGAACAGTTGTCTCTTAGGCCCCGTCTGCACTGCACATTTAAAGCAGTATCATACCGCTTTAAATTACCATGGCTTCCCCCAAAGGATCTTGGGAGCTGTAGTTTGTGAAGAGTGGTGAAGGTTGTTGTTGTTGTTTAGTCATTTAGTCGTGTCCGACTCTTCGTGACCCCATGGACCAGAGCACGCCAGGCACTCCTGTCTTGCACTGCCTCCCGCAGTTTGGTCAGACTCATGTTCGTAGCTTCGAGAACACTGTCCAACCATCTCGTCCTCTGTCATCCCCTTCTCCTAGTGCCCTCCATCTTTCCCAACATCAGGGTCTTTTCCAGGGAGTCTTCTCTTCTCATGAGGTGGCCAAAGTATTGGAGCCTCAGCTTCACAATCTGTCCTTCCAGTTTACATTTTACAGTTAATAAATTTATTTATTTGGTTTTTCAAGTTAAAATTTTACAATCACAAACATACAACATATAAACAAGATTCCAAAGAATTTCCTAGACTTCTCTCCCCCCCCCCTTTGTGGGCATAGCTGCCAAGTTATCCCTTTTTTAAGGGATTTTCCCTTATGCTGAATAGGCTTCCTCGCGAGAAAAGGGAAAACTTGGCAGCTATGTCTGTGGGTCCTATTATTAATCATTTCCTCCTGCACCTTTTATAATAATCCAAATCTTTTACATCTCAGTTATATCCAAAATTCACCAATAAACTTCAAGTGTTATTCAGATCCTACTAACAACTTTAACTGTTTACAATGGTTTCTAAGTACAATTGAAAATATTCCCTGTGAGAATTAAAAGCACCTGCTCTGAGCAAAGGCACTTTTGAGCAGCGAAGGGAAGAATCAGGGCCGTCTCTAGGCCTGGGCTGGGTGGTGCAATGTGCCAGAGCACCTGGCCACCAGGGGCGCTGCTGCACCCACCAGACAGCTGATGCCTGAGCCCTATGGCTCCGCTGCCGCCTCTCCTTTGGCCGTGGGAATCCCCTCAGCCGCTGCCCGCCAAGCCACTGTCGCCTGCAGGAGCAGCTCCCGAGGGGCCTCCTCCACATCTGGTGCACCCCACCCCACCACCCCCACTCCCGGGGCACAGACGGCGGCATGGCAACTGCCTCCTGCTCCTCGGGCCACTGGGAGCGCAGTGAGAGAGCGCAGGTGGAGGCAGCAGTGGACCGGTCAGCCGGCCGGGGAACAAGCGGGGCACTGCAGGACCCGGAATTCACTGCTCACGCTTGTTTCCTCCAGTGCGGATGGCGGCCACTGGGCCACGCGGCCTCCGGGCCAGGGAGGTGGCGGGAGGTGGGGAGCTGCCCGCGCCCTGGCTGGGGCAGAGAGGGGTCGGCGGCATGACCTGGCAGTGGGACACTGCGCAGCAGGTGAGGATCGGCGGGAAGCCTGGGTTGGTGGCCCTGGGGACCCTGAGCCCGGGCAAGAGAGAGCAGCTTGGGGAAAGGGAAGTGGCGCCAGAGGGACCTTTGCGTCTCGGCGCTAGATTTCCTTAAGACGGCCCTGGGAAGAATGGATAAGGACCGGGGCTGGATTTAGGTTTGATGAGGCCCTTAGCTACGGAAGGTAATGGGGCCCTTTATATATCCAGCTGTCCTTTGTCAACAACAAATTGTCGCTGATTTTTTGTGTGTTGAATATATGCTATATGGTACCTTATGGGCCTAATAGGTATCTAAAGGCATTTGCACATGCAGAATGTAGGCACCCTATATATAGAAATGAGCAAACCAGTGATGTTTTAGGGAGCAGGCTAGCAGGCGGGGCCCATTACTTACATCATAGGAGCCTACACAACACAAAACACTGTTGCTGTATGTAGGTTTTATTTTATTTATCTTATATTTTGGAAATGTACATCCAGTTTTGTTTTCCTTTAAAAAAAATTGGGCGGGGGCCAAGAGAGTGGGGCCCTAAGCTATAGCTTGTTTAGCTTATAGTACATATAACCCAGGTGGCGCTGTGGTTAAACCACTGAGCCTAGAGCTTGCTGATCAGAAGGTCGGCGGTTCGAATCCCTGTGACAGGGTGAGCTCCCGTTGCTTGGTCCCAGCTCCTGCCAACCTAGCAGTTTGAAAGCACATCAAAGTACAAGTAGATAAATAGGAACCGCTACAGCGGGAAGGTAAACGGCGTTTCCATGTGCTGCTCTGGTTTGCCAGAAGCGGCTTTGTCATGCTGGCCACATGACCTGGAAGCTATACGCCGGCTCCCTCGGCCAATAATGCGAGATGAGCGCGCAACCCCAGAGTCGGTCACGACTGGACCTAATGGTCAGGGGTCCCTTCACCTTTACCTTTACCTTTACCTAAATCCGGCACTGCTGAGTGAGGAGATGACACAAGCCACTGCAGTATTGGGAAGCTCAAATTTCCCCCTCATTGCTCATTGCTTTTCTGGGGTCACAGAGTATGATGTCTGAACGCGGACCCACATAATAACTGTACCTTTCCGTCAGATGTTATCTTATTTCAGTCAACCCCATCATCTCCTGGGAAAACCAAAGATGTCGCAACCTTTACACAGGGCTTCTCCGTGTAGAAACTGATTGTTAAGTTATCAGATGGAGGAAAAAAATTACCCCAAGAGCAGAAATTGTTGTGGTGCGAATCCGAGGCTTTGCTTATACATAGTTCCTGGAGGTGGAAGATCTCCCCTTTGTTTCTCATTTTTCCAAACTTAAACTCAGTTCTCCACATTTCTGAGGGGATTTGCATTAAAAAAAAAAAAACTTATGAAAACGATTCAGCATTTCAGTGCAAATTTAGGCCACAGGTCAGGCCTGCAGAGCATCATGTGCTATGGTCCTTCCTCTGCAGAACTTTTACCCCACAGAGGGGTTTTTAAAAAAAAAAAAAAAACACAAAACAAAATGCCCCCCCCCCTTCTCAGAATCAGAATTTGCAACCAGACAGGCTTCTATCAGAAAGCACAGTGTGGTTGCTGACAGGATAACAGGCCCAAACACCCACACCACATTTTTAATCTGCTCCACACAAATATTTCGTGGTAATTCTGCTTGTGAAAATCCAGCCGGTTTTCCTTTGGCATTTCATATTGGCATAAACACACCCAAACATGCGATTAAAAAAGGCCAGTCCAAACTTGCACATGTTTCCTCCCTGACAACCTCCCTTAGCGACATCCCCACCTCAAGAAACATAATGTCTCACAGGGACTAGGTGTTACATACCGCATCTCCCACACCCTGTGCATAAATGCCAGTTGCTACCCTCATACTGGGGACTTTCTGTGTTTACTGGTGTGCCTCTGTGTGCAAGAGAGACTTTTTCTGGAGAGGCGACCTCAGTTATCACCTGAAGATCATGGAAAATCCTGCTCAATGATGGAGGAATTATACTTCATGTGTTTGTTCATTGAACCCGTGCATCTGTATCTTTGGAACATCATTCCCTCAGAGGAATTTCACACAGGAAAACAGGAAAACCCGTTTTCCATTCTGGGCGTATTTCAGAGCACACCTTGCATTTCATGGGTGTCTTCATACCAATTTGTTTCCCAGGCCAGAATATATTTCAGGGACAACTGGCACCTTGCATACGCACCGGATGCCGATGGGATCACTCTTTCCTCAGTATCCCGATTTTGGAGTTGGTTGCAGAGGAAAAGAAATCGTTTGGGATCACGTTACGAGGTGGCCTGAAAGATCACCTTCTTCCATATGTACCAGCTCAATCCTTGAGATCATCAGAGCCCCTTCTCCAGGTTCCCTTACTAGGGATCAGGGACAAATTAAATTAAATTTGCATTTAAAGCCGAATTCAGCAAATTCACAGCCTGGTATTCCAAAACAACACAAGAACCGGAATGCAGCCATCCATAGAAATCTCAATTTTGCAATGGCGTTCGCCAACAACCAGTGTTTACAAAAATGAATCTAAGATATAAATGTGCATCGTGAGGAATATACTCATGAAAATGGCATGCAAAAATGCATTGCGTTAGGAGAAATACTCCGTGTATCAGCATAGATGACCACACGTGTGAGGTATTATTATTAATTTATTATTATTTATACCCCGCCCATCTGGCTGGGTTTCCCCAGCCACTCTGGGCGGCTTCCAACAAATACCAAAATACATTAAAATATCACAGATTAAAAACTTCCCTAAACAGGGCTGCCTTTAGGTGTTTTCTAAATGTCAGGTAGTTGTTTATCTCTCTGACCTCTGATGGGAGGGTGTTCCACAGGGCGGGCGCCACTACCGAGAAGGCCCTCTGCCTGGTTCCCTGCAGCTTTGCTTCTCGCAGTGAGGGAAACACCAGAAGTAGATGAGGTAGTAGATGATTTCCCTGTTTAGGGAAGCTTTTAAGTTTGGGGGACTATTGTATTTTGAAATTTTGTTGGAAGCCACCCAGAGTGGCCTGGGAAACCCAGCCAGATGGGCAGGGTATAAATAATAAATTGCTGCTGCTGCTGCTGCTGCTGCTGCTGCTGCTGCTGCTGCTGCTGCTGCTGCTGCTGCTGCTGCTGCTGTTAAGCCTGGAGAAGAGAAGGTTAAGGGGTGGTATGATAGCCATGTTCAAATATATAAAAGGATGCCATATAGAGGAGGGAGAAAGGTTGTTTTCTGCTGCTCCAGAGAAGCGGACACGGAGCAAAACCAGCATAGCCAACTGTCAAGGATTATGGGAGTTGTATTCCAGTTATTACTGGCATGCTGCGATTACTAAGACCCTGCAAGGGTGTTTCTCAAAAACAAGTCATGCCGGACGAATCTCATTTCTTTTATTGATAGTTACAAGCTTGGTAGATCAGGGGAATACTGTGGATGTAGTGTATCTTGATTTCAGTAAGGCTTTTGACAAAGTCCCCCAGGATAGGAGAAGCCTGTAAAATGTGGGCTGGACAAGGCAACTGTTTGGTGGAATTGTAGCTGGTTGACTGACCGAACCCCAAGAGTGCTCACTAATGGTTCCTTGTCATCCTGGAAAAAGTGACAATTGGGGTGCCTCAGAGTTCTGTCCTGAGCCGTTGTTGTCCAACAACTTTATAAATGACTTGGATGAAGGAATTGAGGGGGTGCTTCTCAAATTTGCAGATGACACCAAACTGGGAGGGGTAGCTAATGCCTCAGGAGACAGAATCAGGATTCAAAATGAACTTGACAGATTGGAGAAATGGGCGCAAGCTAGCAAAATGAATTTCAATAGGGACTAATGTAAGGTTATGCACTTAGGCAGGAAGAACCAGATGCACAAATATAGGATGGGGGACACCCGGCTTACTGGCAGTATATGTGAAAGGGGACATTGGAATCTTAGTGGACCACAAGCTTAACATGAGTCAACAGTGTGATGCAATAGCAAAAAAAAAAAGCTAGTGCTATTCTAGGATGGAACAACAGAAGTATAGTGTCCAGATCAAGGGAAGTAATGTTGTTGTTTAGTTGTTTAGTCGTGTCCGACTCTTCGTGACCCCATGGATCATAGCACGCCAGGCACTCCTGTCTTCAGGGAAGTAATAGTACCACTCTATTCTGCCTTGGACATACCATACCTGGAATACCGTGTCCAGTTCTGGGCACCACAATTTAAGAAGGATGTCGACAAGCTGGAATGTGTGCAAGATGATCAAGGGTCTGGAAACCAAGCCTTATGAGGAATGGTTGAAGGAGATGGGTATGTTTAGCCTGGAAAAGAGGAGACGGAGATATGATAGCCATATCTCAAGAGCTGTCACATGGAAGAGGCAACAAGCTTGCTTTTTCCTGCTCCGGAGGGTAGGACTCGAACCAATGGCTTCAAGTTATAAGAAAAGGAGATTCCAACTAAATATCAGGCAGAACTTTCTGAAGGTAAGAGCTGTTCGGCAGTGGAACGGACTCCCTCGGGACTGGAGGTTTTTTAAGCAGAGGCTGGATGGCCATCTGCCATGGGTGGTTTAGTTGAGATTCCTGCATTGCAAGGGGTTGGACTAGATGATCCTCGGAGTCCCTTCGGACTCTACAATTCTATGATTCTAAACCAGTAAACCACACCAGCTCTTTGAAGCGGGAAATCTTTTGCAGCCTGGGAGCTGCAGTCCCTCGAGGTCAACCTTACAGGATCCACATGGCAGCGGCATGTGTGCCTGTAAGAGATGTGCTTCTTGCCTCTGCATGCCTTTGCACTCGTTTTCTATCCAAGGTAAGGAAGGGCACATTCCAGGTGGTGATGCCAGACTAAAACCTGCTCAGTTCATCGGGGATTCCATGCAAATCCCTTCCTATTAATAATGATAATATAATAAATTTATTTTATTTATGAATAATTACAAATAATCTTGATTAACATCTGATGTGCTGTGGGAGAGGGGGTTATATTGGTTTGTTTTTGTTATTTTTTTTTAATTACATCTTTTGTGTTTTATTTTGTGTTTTTTATGTTGTGAACTGCCCGGAGATCTACAGCTAAACGGGGGTGTAGGGTGTGTGTGTTTGTACAAGTTTAATAAATAAACAATGATAATGATAATTCCCTGGAAAAGACCCTGATGTTGGGAAAGATTGAGGGCACTAGGAGAAGGGGACGACAGAGGACGAGATGGTTGGACAGTGTTCTCGAAGCTACGAACATGAGTTTGACCAAACTGCGGGAGGCAGTGGAAGACAGGAGTGCCTGGCGTGCTCTGGTCCATGGGGTCACGAAGAGTCGGACACGACTAAACAACAACAACAATGATAATAATTTTCATTTGCTAATTTCACAAGGTAGAAAAGCAAGAAAAAGATGTTTAAAAAATTAAAGAATAACAGAGAACAATAAAAAGTAGTGTACAAATATAATAAGATGTAAAGTGGTATACAAATTTAATTAATGCTAGCACTAATAACAGTAGACCGCTGTCAGCTCATGGTGTGGATGAAGTGACCATTTACTCTGTTTAGTTACCATTTCCCGTTTACTCAGGCACTTGCTAGCTAAAGAATCCTGTTCCTGGCCAGTGAATGGAAGCATGTTTTATTTTATATTTTATTTTATTCCCCCCCCCAAAAAAAATTTATTCATTTTATAACCATATAAAACATGGAAGTATGTTGTTTTTCTGGATGTTTTTAACTGTAACCAATCTTAGACGTATAACGAACGAACGAATAATGTTTCTTGTTTTGCCCTGTTTCAAATTGTGTATCGTCTGCTTGCCCCCCTGAGCTCTGGGAAAGGGGGTTGTGGGGAGGAGGGGAGGAGGAAGGGACAGGTACAGATTCCATAGGGAAGGAGAAGATAAATTATTCAACCCGAAAAAGGGACATGCAAATAAAATCTTTCCCTCTTTCACTTGGCAGGGTGTTGCTGTCAAAGTTAAAGATAAGCTAGGAAAACTTGGTTTATCATGCATTATTAGCAGGCTAGATGATTCACAGCAAACCTCCCTAACTGTGCGAAAGGGCTGACTAAAAAAAAGTGACCTAGGGCTTTGGAGGTGATCTTCATCTCAGTTTTCCTCATAGTAGACCCAACGGAATGAATGTGCCAGATTCGGTCCATTTCAATAGGTCTACCCCAAGTACCGTGATACAGCCCAGGGTTTGTGAAGTGCATTTATTCATGCTCACTGGGTGACAAGAGCATAGCTGCCAAGTACCCCGTTTTCCCCGGGAAACCCCTGTTTTTACTTACCTTTTCCCGGTGGTCCCCCGTATCACTTTGTCTCCCATTTTTCTCTGTTATTTTCTCCTGCCGGCGGCCATTTTTTTCTGATTTGCCCTTCTATGGGCACAAAAAATGGTCGCCGGCAGCTTCAAAAGTCGCATCTACGCATGACCAGAAGTGCGTAGATGCGACGTGGCGGCGGCCATTTTGGGTGCCCATAGAAGGGCAAAGCGACACCGGAAGTTACGTCAATGCAACTTCCGGTGTCGCACGGCTGCCAGTCCCGGATTCTGCAGTCCGGGACTTGGAAGGTAAACAAGAGGCATCTCTTCGAAGAGGGGTAGCTAGACAACAATGTGCCCTCCATGTGTCGTTTGACTACAGCTCCCCAGAAAAGACAGCGGGGGGTGGGGGGAAGAACTGTGGAAAGCCCCACGGGTGCACAGTTAATCTTTTAATGCTACCAAGGAAAAAAAGGCCTGAGAAAATGTGGCATATGTAAGATGCAATCATCCCATCCCATTTCGAGCAACACCCTTCCGCAGGAGATCAACAGTTATTATTCTCCGGTAATAACACAGGCCGAAGGAGGTGACAGACTTTATCCTCTACGTCCTGAAAGACAGCGCGGATTAGCGTTTGCAGAAGCACATTGCAAAATCCAGACGGGGTGTAAATTTTTAAAGGTGGCTGTGGTTCAGAAAACGGGGATGAGCTAGATGTGCCTTTAAATGTGAACTAAATTGAGCTTCTCCCCCATCCCTGGTTAGTACTGACTCCATGTTTCTTAGGGCCTTTGGACCAGACACAGTCCCTGGTCCCACTCTGCCACTATTATCGCCAGCTGCTTCCTCATCATTGCTCCTATTGGCTGGCTTGCCACGCAGAGAGCCAATGAGCAAGCAGGAAGTGGCACCCACTCCTCCTCCTCCTCCTCATCATTGTGTGTCAAGGACTGGACTAAGAAGGAATGGTGGAGACCGCCTCTCACTTCTCCTGAACCTTCCTGAGAAGAGGAGGACAGTATAGATTTACAACGGTGGTGTGCAGAGGGTCAAAGCTGAGAGACAGAAGAGGGGCAAAGCTGGGAAATAATGGGAGAAGCAGAGCAGGAACAGCTGGCTGACACACTATCACTAGAGAGCATTCCAGACCCCCACCCCCCGTCTCCCAGAACACGGCAAGCAATGAAAGTAGGAGAGCAGAGAGCCCCAAGACAATTCTCCCTAAGCAGTGCCGGATTTATGTATAAACTAAACAAGCTATAGCTTAGGGCCCCACTCTCTTGGGGGCCCCCCAAAAAAATTAAAGGAAAAAAACCTGGATGTACATTTCCAAAATATAAGATAAAAAACAAATAAAATAAAACCTACACACAACAACAGTGTTTTGTGTTGTGTAGGCTCCTATGATGTAAGTAATGGGCCCCGCCTGCTTGCCTGCTCCCTAAAATATCACTGGTTTGCTCATTTCTATATATAGGGTGCCTACATTCTGCATGGACTGATTACAGTGGTACCTCTGGTTACGAACTTAATTCGTTCTGGAAGTCCGTTCTTAACCTGAAACCATTCTTAAACTGAGGTACCACTTTAGCAGTGTTTCCCAACCTTGTGCCTCCAGATGTTTTGAGACTACAATTCCCATCATCCCTAACTAGCAAGACCAGTGGTCAGGAATGATGGGAATTGTAGTCCGAAAACAGCTGGAGGCACAAGGTTGGGAAACACTGCCACTTTAGCTAATGGGGCCTCCTGCTGCCACACACACCCCTGCCACGCGAGTTCTGTTCTCATCCTGGGGCAAAGTTTTTAACCCAAGGTACTACTTCCGGGTTAGCGGAGTCTGTAACCTGAAGTGTTTGGAATCTGAGGTGTTTGTAACCCAAGGTGTTGTTGTTGTTTAGTTGTTTAGTCGTGTCTGACTCTTCGTGACCCCATGGACCATAGCACGCCAGGCACTCCTGTCTTCCACTGCCTCCCGCAGGTACCACTGTATTTTGTTATGTGCAAATGGCTTTAGATACCTATGAGGTCCATAAATGACCATATAGCATATATTCAACACAAAAACACAGCGACAATTTGTTGTTGACAAAGTAGAGCTGGAGATATAAAGGGCCCCATTACCTTCAGTAGCTTAGGGCCTCATCAAACCTAAATCTGGCCCTGGCCCTAAGCAGACACCGTAAGGAAGGTGGGACTGTGGGCAACCAAGAAGTGAGGGGGGGCACTGAGGAGATTACTCAGAGCAGCGCCATTATCCAAGAGACGGCATTTCTACGTTTCTCTCTGTGAATATTGAATAAAAGACCTTGGTAAGAGCTTCTTGTCTTTCCTTTACTGGCAGCCTGCTGTGAGGGAGGGAGAACAGATTCCCTGAAGCCTGACATTGATGCGGTTGAACAAGCAAGTTGCGATGGGGGGGTCCAGGATACAAGAGGGGGGCTTTGGATTCATGGCAGGTGGTCACCTATGCCCTGTCTGGTGTACAAAGGTGGAAAATCATGGTGTGTCCTTGCTTTCTAGTCTATCCATAGCTGCTGGCCGAAGTGACTGTGTCCCACCTCCATAGTTGGAGGCCACTTTCTGGGAATCCAAACTGGGGAGGATGCTATTGCGCTCATGCCCTTATTTTTGCCTCCCCTTAGGCATCTGGCGGACCACCATGAGAACAGAGTGTTGGACTAGATGGGACTTTGGTCTGCTCCATCAGGTCTCGTCTTATATTCAATTCCTGCACCAGCCCAGATACCAGGCTCCTTTCCACTCCTTTCCTATGAACAAGCCACGGCTAAGAGAATACCAGGGATTGCAAAATGTGGTTGTAGGGCTTTGCTGTGGGTGTGAACTCGTCATTTGTGTCTCCCGATCCTGGAAATTTGCCGTCAGTCGCACCTGCATCTTTAATTCCATGCAACCACCCACCCTCTGCTTCATCTCCCAAAGGTGTGTCTCTCCTCCCCTGCCACTTCCATTGGATGCTCCTCAAAACCTCGACAAGAATAAAGGCTTCATTCTAGAACGCCTCTCTTCTCTGAAGCCCTACTTGAAAGAGTCCTTGTTGCAGAAGAGCTGAGCTGGGCGCTTTTCTCCTTTTAGCCTCCTCGCCATTTCCATAGGCACATTCCTCCACCATCTCCTCCTCTCTCTTTCCCTCTTGTGACATTTATCAAGATGAACAAGTACCTTCTCCTGGGCTTTTCTGTTCTGATCTTCTGCACAGTTGGTAAGTGCCAGCTTTTATAAGAAAGGAGAGCAGTGTGTGTGTGTGTGTGTGTGTGTGTGTTTGTTTGTTTTCCCCCTGAAATATTTGTGCGAATAATAGCGAACAGAAAGGGATTGTGTAAAAAAAGATGGAGAGGTTTTTTTTTTTTTTTTAAAAAAAAACATATTTCAGACTAATCAATTAAGATAAAAAAATTCCTTCAGTAGCACCTTAAAGACCAACTAAGTTTTTATTTTGGTATGAGCTTTCGTGTGCATGCACACTTCTTCAGATACCTGCATGCACACGAAAGCTCATACCAAAATAAAAACTTAGTTGGTCTTTAAGGTGCTACTGAAGGAATTTTTTTATTTTGCTTCGACTCAGACCAACACGGCTACCTACCTGTAACTAATCAATTAAGTTTTAAGAAAAGAGGGAGAATGAGTGGCATTCTATCTCCTTTATTTCATCTACACTCCAGGAGTTCACCTGAAGAGAATAATCTCTCTGTAGCTGGCTCAGGTTTGCCATTCTGGTCCATGTGGTGTTGGTGGTGGTTCAGCAGCACAAGCTCTGACAGTTATATAGTGTGCGCAGGGGTTAGGGAAAGGAGAGAAGGTTATCTCGGAGAGCATTTAAATGCAAAACTATTTAATTTGCACCTTCTAAAACAACTCACTTGTGTGAATTTTGCAATGCAGCTCTCCAAGCAAGCAATGCATACAACAATGTGGGCATTATGGTAATGTGTGCACAACATACGCCTATTTGTGCAAATAACACAGAGAAACACATTGTACTAGCGGGAGTGACCTGCGGGAATGTTTTTGTGAGGACACTTTTAAAAATGCTAAAGTGGAAATGTGTTTAGCTGAATCTACATTGGTACCTCGACTTGCGAATGACTCGACAACCGAATTTTTCGACTTACGAATGGGGCAAATGGCCGCGCACTTACGAATGTCTCGACATCCGAAAGGAAACCGCGGCGGTTTTAGATAGGGATTTTTCGACTTACAAATTTTTAGATGGGGTTGCTTCGACTTACGAATTTTTCTGTTTCTAATGCATTCCTATGGGAAATCGCGTTTCCAGTGACGCTTTTTGACTTACGAATTTTTCGACCTACGAAGGTGCCTTCGGAACGGATTAAATTCATAAGTTGAGGCAGCACTGTAATCAACCGATTCACCTTTTACTAGTGGGAGTACATTGGGGTGGATCCAACTAAATCATATTCAGAGGAGACCCTCGATTAGATATAAGTTAGTGGTGTCCATTAATTTCAATGTGTCTACTCTGGGTAAGACTAACACTGGCTGCTTACCTTAAAAAAAAAAGTGAATCTAAAGGATTGTGAATGGAAAGGTGAGCCAGGCATTAACTTATGTTCATGTTAAGTTTGAAATTTTGAATAAGGATACTTTTCCGCCCCCTTGTGAGCATGGGCGTAGGCAAGGGGGGCAGGAGGGGGCAGCTGCCCCCCCTAGAAGCAAAAAAATAATGTATTTTACAGACCATAACCAGCACTTTTCCCCTCCAAAAAAAGTGCTTTAGCAAGAGCAGCTAAGTCTCCGCTTGCTGGGGGGGGGGGGGACACAGCTGTAACAAAAACACATCAAATAAATAAAGCAAAGTGGCTACCAGTAGTTAAGCAGTTAAGACAATGGAGCATATATCCCCAGGCAAGATTCGATAGCTGACCACTTCACCCTATTGTTCTTAAGTGGGAGTTGTTAATGAGCATTCAGGAGCATTAAGAGTTGTATTGGCGATTTAATGAGGGTGGAGACTCAGAGGATTCAATTTGACTAAGGTGGCTCTGCAAGTCTAAAAGGAAGTGAATAAGAAGGGGGGGGGGCTGTAGCTTTGACAGACACAGTGATGTTTATAAAAAGCATTGGTGTTCCAGTCTGCACCTCCTCCTGCATCTGTATACTGTAAATCAGGGGTGGCCACCTCCCAAGAGACTCTGATCTACTCACAGAGTTTAAAACTGGGGGTGATCTACCCCCTTTGGGGGGGTTCAGGTCAAAGCTGTTGAGTTTTTTTAAGGAAGGGAAGCCCTGTTTTTTGGGGTTTAGGTCAAACTTGTTGAGCTACTTTTAGGAGGGAGGGAGGCCCATTTTTGTTTAGGGCTTCAGGTCATAGTTCAACTTTTTTTACGGAGGAGGAAAATTTTGGGTGAGCTTTTTTTAGGGGTGCCAGTGACCTACCAGTGATCTACCACAGACATCCAGTGATCTACTGGTAGATCACAATCTACCTGTTGGACGTGCCTGCTGTAAATCAAGCAGAGAGAAAGCTGCTTACAAGGCTCCTGTACATGCAGAGTTCCAGCATCACAGCGTCACCCAGAGGCACCCACAAATATGAGTTATCCCTCTCTCTATTTCTTCCTTCCTTCCCTCCCTCTTCCATCCTTAATAAAATACGGGGGGGCAGATAAGCCCCACATAGAAAGCCCATCAACATGGGGGGATGACTCTTTCAAATACGGTATTTACCAGTAATTTGGGGGGGGGGAGAGGCACCTAGGCCTCTAGGAGTTGGCTGCTATGCCTAGGAGTAGGACAATTCAAGAAAGCAGAATGATGAATATGCTATGGTAATATATCAATAGAATCATAGAATTGTAGTTGGAAGGGACCACAAGGGTCATCTAGTCCAACCCCCTGCAATGCAGGAATTTTTTCCTAAGGTGGGGCTTGAACCATGGTTGAAATATTATGCTATATGCAGCAACGCCTCGGAGCCGTCGTGGCTGCGGCCATGCCATGCCTTGCCTCGCCCTCGCCCGCCCTGCCACCCCCTCTCACCTGCCCGACCCTCCCGTCCTCTCCAGCCAAGCAGGGTAGCCACCAACGCTGCCAGCCCCAGAAGCACAAGGTGGCCGCTGCCTCCACCACTGCCACTATGTCATCAGGCCCGCTGGCCTGTAGCCCCGCCCACATCCCCACTTCGTGGCCCCTCCCCTCCTGTGCCTTGGCCCCGCCCCTGAACGACCATGGCTTGCCCCCCCCCTAGTTTTGATCCTGGCTACGCCCCTGCTTGTGAGTGTTGCAGGAGGCTTATAGTTTTCTGTTTACGACAGGTCTAGTGGAGGCTCTCTTGAGTCAAGCAAGCCAGCAAGCAAACAAAAACTGTTACTACTTCTCCTTGGACCGCATATGTCTGCTTAGCAAGGCAGGAGTTATGTCCATGATTAACGTTTGATAACCCAGGTGGCACTGTGGGTTAAGAGTCTAGGGCTTGCTGATCAGAAGGTCGGCGGTTCGAATCCCTGCAACGGGGTGAGCTCCTGTTGCTTGGTCCCAGCTCCTGCCCACCTAGCAGTTCGAAAGCACGTCAAAGTGCAAGTAGATAAATAGGGACTGCTCCGGCGGGAAGGTAAATGGCGTTTCCGTGCGCTGCTCTGGTTCGCCAGAAGCAGCTTTGTCATGCTGGCCACATGACCCGGAAGCTGCCTGCGGACAAACGCCGTCTCCCTCGGCCTATAGAGCGAGATGAGCGCCGCAACCCCAGAGTCGGACACGACTGGACCTGATGGTCAGGGGCCCCTTTACCTTTACCTTTAAGGCAATCATCTTAATGATTATTCTGCATTGTTTTTAACAGTGTTTTGTTATTTATTGTGTGTGTGCGTGTATCTATATACATGAGCGAGCTCACACAGAGAGCGAGAGCTGTAGAAGGCCACGATATTTTATGAGAAGTGACATATAGTTTTAATAAATCAAGCAATGTTCCAGAGGACGCGCCCCCCCCCACTTCATATTCCCTGCCCTGATGGATTTTAGCACCTTCATGAAGAATGTCTTATGGGCCCGCTACATTTTTAAAGGACTGCCTGGGCTTCTTGGGAGAGGAGCAGGACTCCATACAGGTGTGCCTGTTTCAAGGCGTCGCTCCACCTCAACATATCCAGGCACCACTAACAATCTCGGAAATCTCTCGGCGAGAAAACGTTGCCTACCTTGCTCCAAGCTGCTTACATCTCCACACGTTCCATTACTCTCCGCCCCTCCTGCCATCTTTCCATCTATTTCTCAGCTCGGCACACCCAGCCCAAAATGGAGGAGCTAGGATTTTCACAGCGCTCGCATTTCAGCTCCAGGGACAACAGTTATCGCCCTTTATCCCAACATTAACCCACCCATCTGCCATATTCCATAATGGGAAATAAATGCACTAACCACAATACTCAGTGCTGCTTGCTGGAGAAATCTGTTTGGGTGTGGGAGCTTCATTGCTTTGAAGCTTTGAAGAACTCAGAAAACAATCCATTTAACCACGGGTGTATCATTCATTTAGGAAAGAGGAGTGCTGGCAATTGTGCTAGGGAGGGGTGAATGACTCAGCCATTGAAACAGAGCCTTATAAAAAGGTCTCTCACGAGTGCCTTGCCCTCCGTAAAAGAAGGAAGCCTAGTCTGGAGGAGAAAAGATGAGGAGCATGAAAGCCAATCAAAATTCCTGGCATCTCGAAACTATGGTTGCAGACACACCTCAAACTGCCCACCGCTGACCTATGGTCCTCAAAAAACTGAAAAAGTTTCCCCACCCTGTTCGAAACTGCTTGCATAAAACATAGGCCGCATCCATACCATACATCAAAGACACTCCACTTTCCCCACATGTTCCTGGAAACTGCGGTTTGCTAAGGATGCTGGGGATTGTAGTTCTGTGAGGGGTAAACTGTGGTTTACAGCAGTGTTTCCCAACCTTGTGCCTCCAGATGTTTTGGGACTACAACTCCCATCATCCTTAGCTAGCAAGACCAGTGGTCAGGAATGATGGGAGTTGTAGTCCCAAAACATCTGGAGGCACAAGGTTGGGAAACACTGGTTTACAGGATCCTTTGGAGGAAGCCACTTTAAAAGTGTTTTCAGTGTATTACATGGATGCGATCGAGAACTATAGAGCTGGGTATTTAGAATGAAAGAAGATGCTAGTTGTAATAACACTTCACCACGGAATAATCTGCCTAAAACAGCCTATTTAGCCCCTTCCACCCCTGCACAGAAATGATGCAGTCCCTATTGGCCAGTGCCTATGATCATAGCTGCCAAGTTTTCCCTTTTCTCGCGAGGAAGCCTATTCAGCATAAGAAAAAAATCCCTTAAAATAAGGGATAACTTGGCAGCTATGACTATGATAACTTGCATCCTCTTTTCTTTTCTTTTTAATGTATTGACTTGTAATTTTAAAAGGTTATCTTAACCACTTGACAAAAGATCTACATATTGTGGGATGAAGCGCAGGATAGGAGGATCATTAGACACATTTCGGCACAGTAGACTTTAATTTTTGAAAACCCAAGAGTACCTCTCTTTTTCAGTAATCAAAATATTGCAGTTCAGTGAGTGAAACTACCCAAATCAGGAAGCCGTCACGATCTGGCCTGCTCAGCTCCATTTTATGTATTTTCACGGGTGGTCAATATGGTGTTCTTCAGCTGTTGTCAGACCTAAAATTCATATCGGCTCCAGCATGGCCAATGGCCACGGATTAGAATAATAGAATCAAAGAGTTGGAAGAGACCACAAGGGCCATCCAGTCCAACCCCCTGCCAAGCAGGAAACACCATTAAAGCATTATTGACATATGCCTGTCAAGCCTCTGCTTAAAGACCTCCAAAGAAGAAGACTCCACCACACTCCTTGGCAGCAAATTCCACTGTCAAACAGCTCTTACTGTCAGGAAGTTCTTCCTAATGTTGAGGTGGAATCTTCTTTCTTGTAGTTTGAATCCATTGCTCCGTGTCCGCTTCTCTGGAGCAGCAGAAAACAATCTTTCTCCCTCCTCCATATGACATCCTTTCATATATTTGAACATGACTATCGTATCACCCCTTAACCTTCTCTTCTCCAGGCTAATCATACCCAGCTCCCTAAGCCGTTCCTCATAAGGCATCGTTTCCAGGCCTTTGACCATTTTGGTTGCCCTCTTCTGGACACATTCCAGCTTGTCAGTATCCTTCTTGAACTGTGGTGCCCAGAACTGGACACAGTACTCCAGGTGAGGTCTGACCAGAGCAGAATACGGTGGTAATACACTGAAACCTACCAGGAATTGACCCAGGGTAGATTACTATAGGCGTGCTGCTGATTGATAGATGAGGACTTTTTGTGGATCGGACCTACCTGCCTCTTGGTTCCCTGTTTCATGTTTCACTGCGTGATGTGAATGTTTGACAGGCTTTTGGTACATGTTACTGCGATGGGAAGCATCCACTCTCCAAACTGGGAGGGGAAACGAAGCCTTCTGCTTTAGGAACAGAAGAACTGGATAAGGCCCAAAGCCCATCTAGTCTAGCATCCTGCTCTCACGATCTCCAACCAGATGCCCATGGAAAGTCTTGCAAGCAGGACTCGAGCGCAACAGCACACATGTCACTTGCCATTCCCAGTGACTGGCATTTTGAAGTATAGTGCCTCTCACACTGAAGGGGGCGGTTGCTGCTTCTTTTAATTAATATTCTGTTGGGAAAGAGAGCACAATGTTTTCACAGGAGCTGCCTCAAAGCTGGCGAGAACAAATTAGCAAAATATGCGTCTCACAAGAGTGTTCTTGTCCCAGTGCCAGCTTGCTGTTATTTCTGCCATGTGTGTTAATCCCAGCAATGATTCATGGGCAGTGCTATCCTAGGGCATTCTCAGTGGTGTTTACTAAACTCTCTCACAAACGTGTGACTATTCTTTTGGGATGTCCTGGTCTACCTCTTTCTTTTTAAACTTTATTATTCTTATTGTTTAGGGAGGGGGCGGTCTCAGCATTTAACTTTTTTATTTATGTTAGGCGCTTAGCATTTTGCCTTTGACTTGTCTTAGGTTAACAGAAAATAATAGAAATATTTAGAAAATCAACTTTCCATTTAGTTTTTTAAATATTTTGTATTGATTTTTTTTTATTTCAGGTAACTTTTATTTTAATCAAAAGACACACACAGAGAGAGAGAGAGAGAGAGAGAGAGAGAGAGAGAGAGAGAGACAGAGACAGAGACAGAGACTGCAGAACACTTGTAAATGAATTTGTTTGTTTACGAGATTTTTAAAGCCACCTTTCTTCCAAGTTGGTCAAAGCTGTAGGCATTACACCGAACCCTCCTTATGCTCATAGAGATCATAGAATTGTAGAGTTGGAAGGGACCTTGAGGATCATCTAGTCCAACCCCCTGCAATGCAGGAATATGTAGCTGTCCTTTTCTGCTAGGAGGGTGAACAAGGTTCAAATTCCCACTCAGAGATTCAGGAATGCATTGCAGGGGTGGGTGGAGGAAAGTATGAGGGTTATCCAGCTACATCATACTCAAGAGCAGAAACACCAAAATGAATGAACGTGAATTATTTAGGTGCATGGATTTTAACGGATCTGCCCCGAACATGAATGATGTTAAAATATCACCCAGTGCATTTTAAGAGTCTTTATTGTGGCTTTTTTTTATTTTAAAAAAACAAACCACCTCACTATAATCACAGCTGTGGTATCAACACAGGGCAAACAGGCATCCTTTTGCAGCAAAGATTTATGAGCTTCCTGAGGTCATCGTCCCCCCTCCCCCATAAAAACAAAACCACGGCATGTCTATCTCTTCTTCTTTTTTCAGCACAAGGTCTGGTGTGCAAAGTTTGCAAATTCAAAGTCGGCGACCTCTGCTTCAAATCCGAAGATCCCTGCAAAGCCAATGAGGGCCAATACTGCGAAACAACCAAAGTGTATTCAGGTGAGACTGGGAAAGAGCGATTCCTCTGGTGTTTGAACATACAATACATAGCATTGTAGTTAGAAGGGATCCCCAAAGGTCATCTAATCCAACCCCCCCCCCCGCAACGCAGCCATCCCAGCTAATCCCAGCCTCCCATCCTCCTTATACAACCTGGAACGGTCCAGGCCAACCTTATGCTGGCTGGGGCTCATGGGAGTTGTAGTCCAAAACTTCTGGTCAAGGCAGTGCTGGGATATATCAGTTGTGCAGTGGTGAGTAATGAGTAATGACCCCCCCCCCCCAAAAAAGGAAACAGTGCAGCACTCAGGTCTCTCCAAGCACCTCTCTAATGCAGGATGGGATTTCCCAAAATCAAAGCCTTGTAGAGTTGGAAGGGACCATGAGGGTCATCTAGTCCAACCCCCTGCAATGCAGGAATCTTTCGCCCAACGTGGGGATTGAACCCATGATCCTGAGATTAAGAGTCTCATGCTGTACAAACTGAGCCACTTCTGGATTTTTTAAAATAAAAAATAAACCGAAATCATTCGAATGTCGGCAGAGTCCAAACCAAAGGCCCATCGAGCCAACCATTTGATTCTCACAATAGCTAACCACGTGCCACTCTTGACCCACCCCCCACAAGTAGGAGATGATTGCAGTAGCACGCTCCTGCTTGTGATAATTCAGAGGCATGTTGTCTTCTGAGCATTCTTCCTTTTGCAGAAGTCTCTTGCATTCCATCTGCTCCCTCCAAATGGAGCATTCCCGCCCCCTTCAGAAAAAGTGCCGTGGATTCAAACAGTTCCCTCTGAATGGCTGGTGGGTTGTGTTTGGCTTGTTGGGTCACAGGAATGTTAGGCTAAATGGTCAAAGGCCTGGAAACGATGCCTTATGAGGAACGGCTTAGGGAGCTGGGTATGTTTAGCCTGGAGAAGAGAAGGTTAAGGGGTGATATGATAGCCATGTTCAAATATATAAAAGGATGTCATATAGAGGAGGGTGAAAGGTTGTTTTCTGCTGCTCCAGAGAAGGGGACACGGAGCAATGGATTCAAACTACAAGAAAGAAGATTCCACCTAAACATTAGGAGGAACTTCCTGACAGTAAGAGCTGTTCGGCAGTGGAATTTGCTGCCAGGGAGTGTGGTGGAGTCTCCTTCTTTGGAGGTCTTTAAGCGGAGGCTTGACAGCCATCTGCCAGGAATGCTTTGATGGTGTTTCCTGCTTGGCAGGGGGTTGGACTGGATGGCTCTGGTGGTCTCTTCCAACTGTATGATTCTATGATTCTATGACTTCAAAGGGACTCCCTGCAACTGCCGATCAAAGTTCAGAGGAGGCTGATGCAGCCGCCAATCAGCTGATCGGCAGTTATGGCAATTCCGCCCTTCCAGTAGCGATCAGCTGGTTGGTGCCGAAAGTGCCTCTTGAAAGAAGGTTCTCTTCATTCACATCTCACACACCTCCTCCTCCTCTCCCAACAGGCAGCTTGAAGCTCTTCACCAAACACGGCTGTAGCAAGTACACAGAGCTCTGCAACAAGACCGAGCAGAGGGACAACGTCTTTGACATGAGCTACAACCGCACGTGCTGCAACTATGACTTGTGCAACGGGGCAGCCAGCACCAATCCCAGTCTCCCGTTCTTCGCCGGCCTCAGCTTGGCCCTGGGGTGGTGGCTGGCCCACTAAGACTGAGGACTAGCAGTGATGCTCTTCCCACTAACAGAACCTTGACCCTCTGCATCACCTCGACCTCCTTTGAGCCTGCGGTGTGCGCCCATGTGCCAAAATTTCCCTCGCATGTGCGGATTTCAAAGCTTCCCACCTCATTCACTGCCTCTCCTGTAGGCTTGGTCAACTTGTGGACCCTCCGAGCCCAATGCAACCTGCCTGCCATCAGCAATGGTCCACCAGAGGCTCAGTCTCCTCTTCCCTCTACTCTGCCTGGGAAGCTTTGACGAGCGCCTCCCAGGCCACCGTGCGTAGCTGGTGGGTTGTGTTTGGCTTGTTGGGTCACAGGAATGTTAGGCCTTGCCTACTCTGTGTATCAGGGGTGGGGAAACTTTTGTCCAGACCGGGCACCATATTCCCTTCTGGTGGGCCACATGGCAGTGGTGGGCGGGGCCAGAGGCAAAAAAGTGGGAGGAGTGATGAGTGCAATCCCCCCTCCTTTGTACAGTAGGATCTGTTATGGGCACACTCACACACCCTTCCACTGACTGGAATGTGCCCTCACACACTTGCTTGCCCAAAGGGAAGATAGAGGTGGTGGAGTGTGTGTGTCCTGGGGAGAGGGGGTGTGGCCTAGGGAGAGGGGTGTGGCCTAGGGAGAGGGTGTGGCCTAGAGAAAGGGGGTGTGGCCTAGGGAGAGGGGATGTGGCCTAGAGAGATCTTGGAGGACCCGTCTGAGAAGCCTGGAGGGACACATTTGACCCCATGTGTTAAGACATCCCCGTCCCTGATGCGTGTCAAGGCCTATTTTGTAATTTCCCATCCATCATCCACCTACCAAGCAGCTTTTGAAAATCCACAACCAGGTGATTTAGGCTGCGCCCGTGAATTCTTCTCTGCTTTGTTCAAACTGATGATGAAAGTGAAGCCAAGCAGAAGAGCCTGCATGCCTTGCTCCATGGGTTCATTAAACCTAAGCAGGTGCAATGCAGACCGAAGGATGTGGCTTCCTTATTCACCCTTGCCTTCCCCCTCCTCCACACCCTTTGTTTCCTCTTCATCAGATTTTTTTTAAAATTGTGAGCTCCTTAGGAGCAGGGCGGGTTTTGTGCTCCGGAAAGCATGTTGTAGACTGGTGGTGCCAGGTAAATAAAACGAGCAATAATTCAACTCGCGTCCGTAACACATGGCCTACATGCCAAAGAAGACAGGGATAGCGGCCTCTTAGCAGTCATTGCTCAGGAATTCTAAGAACCCCCCAAATCAGTGCAGTTTGGAAAGTGATGGGTAAAACAAGGAACCTGCTCCTTGGTCTCAGGAACCACCATGCAAAATTTGGCTGAAATTGGCACAGTTCTGAACAGCCCAGTCCACCATCTTGACTCAAAACAGCATCTGACTGTGTCCAAAACGTAGAGTGTGATCTCTGGAGTCACGCTGCAAAATTTGGTTAAGCTTTCTTAAGAGCAGAGGTGTACCTAGCCTCCGCCATCTTGATTCAAAATGGCAGCCAGCATCCAAACAGCCACCGCAAACACCACCCCTAAGCTCTGGAACCTTCACACCAAGTTTGATAACAATATCTCCAGAGGTGCCTGGACCTATAGGCAGCAGACGGACAGATTGGCAAACTGCTTTCCAAAATATATAATAGTGATAAATATATATGATGGTATGTATGTGTGGGAAGGAGAATGGTATTGTGTAGACCAAAGGTAGCAATGTGTGAGTAAGACAATGGCATTGGGTACGTAAGAGCGAAGAATCCCGTTTTTTCCCCAGGAGACACACAGCAGGGTGGAATAAAGACAACTGCAGCCATTGGCAATCCTCTCCACAGTTTAATTTCCGCCACGAGGCAGAGGTAGGGCTTTCCCATTACACTTGTCGGTGTCACAACAAGAATAAATGTGTGTGTATTTTCCCTCCTTTTCCACTGTGGTGCAGTAATCCGAATATTCATCACTTATACAGCCATAACTCATGTAATAGAGCTCGTCATCTGTGAGGGGAAAGACAATAATATGACCAAGGAACTCACCTTTCGGTAAAACGGGTGATGTCATGGGACAGCTTAAGGCCAACATACACTTCCATGCCCTCCAACATGTCAAAAAGAAAAACCAGGATGACATCATCTGGGAGGCCATCGCCACCCCCCTTTTTTGGATACTCCCAGAAATAATAATAATAATAATAATAATAATAATAATAATAATAATACTTGTAAGGTAATGGTAAAGGACCCCTGGATGGTTAAGTCCAGTCAAAGGAAACTATGGGGTTGTGGCGCTCATCTCGCTTTCAGGCCGAGGATGCCGGCGTTTGTCCACAGACAGCTTTCCAGGTCATGTGGCCAGCAGGACCAAACCGCTTCTGGCGCAACAGGACACCGTGATGGAAACCAGAGTGCACGAAAACGCCGTTTACCTTCCTGCTGCAGTGCTACCTATTTATCTACTTGCACTGGTGTGCTTTTGAACTGCTAGTTTAGCAGGAGCTGGGACAGGCAACGGGAGCTCTCCCTGTCAAGCAGATTCGAACCGCTGACCTTCCGATCGGCAAGCCCAAGAGCCTCAGTGATTTAGACCACAGTGCCACCTGCATCCCTCTATGCCAAGCATCCCCAAACTTCAGCCCTCCAAATGTTTTGGCCTACAATTCCCATCATCCCTGACCAATGGTCCTGTTAGCTAGGGATCATGGGAGCTGTAGGCCAAAACATCTGGAGGGCCGCAGTTTGGGGATGCCTGCTCTATGCAGTACACGGGCTTGTAAAACAACAGACAACAGGAGCTCACACTGTCATGGGGATTCGAACCGCCAACTTTCTGATCGGCAATACCAAGAGGCTCAGTGGTTTAGACCACAGCGCCAGCCACGTCCAGGCCCTTTATTATTTGTAAGCCACCATCACCCAACAATCCGACCGGGTTCCAGCAGCTTCTGGTTTGAATCCACAGCTTTAAGAAGCTGCCTTAGGCCAAGTCGGACTGTGGGCCTATCCGCCTCAGGGCCGCTAACCCTGACTAGCAGCGACCCTCTGGGATTCCTGGCTGAGTCCGTTCCCACCCCTGTCTGGAGATGCTGGGAACAAGGCGCCCTACCACTGAGCTGCGGCGTATCGCCAGGTCTTACCAAGGTAGCCGGTATACGTGTAACACTTTCCGAAGCGAGTCTTGCATGTTTCTTCCGTCAAATAGCAGACCTTGCCATTTCCGGAACGGCAGAGCTTACACACGAGGCCTTGGGCTGAGGTTGGAAAGAAGTTGTCGAAAGTGAGGGCTTGGAGACGGTCTTTTCTCGTGTGGGAGCGAGGGTGAAAAACAGGAGAGGGGGTGGACAGGGATAATCTGGGAGCAGCTGTGTGTGGCTCTGAGCGCCGTAAGCCAAGGAAGCGCCTGCCTTCCTCCCTCTTTGAAAACTGGGATGGGTTCATGGTTCCCCACCCTTTGGGAGCGTTAAGGACGGATTCTTGTAACCAGGGATGCTTAAGAAACAAGCGCCACCTTCTGCCTGAAGCTGGTACTTCTGGATCACCAAAGTGGAAGTGCCAGTTGCACACAAGTGGAGTGGACTTTGACTCACACAACAAGGCTTGTCTTTCCTTGCCCTTCGTGGCACCTGCTGCCACGTAGTCCCAAGTCTGGCCCAGATGCTTGGAGGACACCCCAAAGCAGATGAGAGCTAGCAGCACAGGGGGCTGCAAGGGGGAGGAGAGGAAGGGGAAAACCTGCTCTGTGCTCTCAATGGAATGAATTTGTTCATGCCCTGAACCCCATCCGTTCCGTTTACAGGACATATAATGCATACAAATAGTATGTATTTGTTTGGCTGACAGCCATTAGGAAAGACAAAAACACCTAAAGCAGAATAAAATCTTATTGCACTATTGCACAGTTTAGATAAGACATCTTGTCAGACAAGGCTTTGCTCCCCTGAAGAATTTAACTTACCATCCCCACCAATTTTTATCCTTAAAATGGCTGCTCTAAGAGCAAAGCAGGTCATTTTTTCAGAGGTATAGGTCAGACATAATAATAATAATAATAATAATAATAATAATAATAATAATAATATATTATTATTTATACCCCGCCCATCTGGCTGGGTTACCCCAGCCACTCTGGGCGGCTTCCAACAGAAACATTAAAATACACTAATTTCTTAAACATTAAAAGCCTCCCTAAACAGGGCTGCATTCAGATGTCTTCTAAAAATCTGGTAGCTGTTTTCCTTTTTGACATCTGATGGGAGGGCGTTCCACAGGGCAGGCGCCACCACCGAGAAGGCCCTCTGCCTGGTTCCCTGCAACTTGGCTTCTCGCAATGAGGGAACCGCCAGAAGGCCCTCGGAGCTGGACCTCAGTGTCCGGGCAGAACGATGGGGGTGGAGACGCTCCTTTAGGTATACTGGACCAAGGCCGTTTAGGGCTTTAAAAGTCAGCACCAACACTTTGAATTGTGCTCGGAAACGTACTGGGAGCCAATGTAGATCTTTCAAGACCGGTGTTATGTGGTCTTGGTGGCTGCTCCCAGCCACCAGTCTAGCTGCTGCATTCTGGATTAGTTGTAGTTTCCGGGTCACCTTCAAAGGTAGCCCCACATAGAGCGCATTGCAGTAGTCCAAGCAGGATATAACTATAAAACATACGTACGTACAGAAATATGGAACTTTTTTTCCAATTCTGTACCTTCAAGGGGAAAAGGCTCCCAAAGCACTTGGAAACTCATGCATGCCTCTGCTTCTTCTCTCTATCGACCTCTGCGCTCTCTCGCTCTCTCTCTCTCACACACACACACACACTCACCAGGAGAGCAGAAGAGCAGCATAGAGACCCCAAGGAGAAGAATCCGATTCATCCTGAATAATGTACACAGTCTCCCAAGTGAATATCAAGAATGAAAACGGAGCCAGGGAATATTAGGAAGGTCTGGAGCTCTTTGGCTTACCAGTTTGTGCTCTCTGAGCCTCTGGGAACAGCCAGTGAGGTCCGGGGCAAAGGTGTGCTGTGCAAATGTTTTCTTTTGGGAAGAAATGCTGGCAGACACTGCTGCTAAACGGTGCCAGTTAACAGGTCTGAATGAAGTCGGGGACAAAGTTTCCACCTGTATCAACTTTGCCTAAGTACATTCTGTCCTGTATCTGCATTAATCTGCAAAATGTGTATCCATCTATCTCTATCCTACTCTCTGGAGCAGCAGAAAACAAGCTTGCTCCATGCTCCATTTCCCATGGGACGGCTCTTCAGATATCATATCACCTCTCAGTCTTCTCTTCTCCAGGCAAAACAAGATTTTACACACCTCCTCCTGCATTGCAGGGGGTTGGACTAGATGACCGCCAGGGCCCCTTCCAACTCTACAATTGTATGATTCCATGATTCTCCAGTCTCCACAGCAGTACAAGATTCCAGGAGTTGCAGCCGCACTTTACACACCAAGGGTCTCTGTTTCCTTGGGGAAACGAGGCACAGCAGAGACTGTGGTGTCTTTACGATATATGGTTTGTTTATTTACACAAGGGTCCTCAGCATCCATACTCCAAGAGGTTCTGGCTTCTCCTATAGCCACAGCAGCCATTGACCTAAACAGACCCTGCCCATTGGGCTCTCAGACATTGCTCTCTCCTCCTCTCTCCAACCCACCGCTTCCTAACCCTGTTACTTAACTTCTAACACTCTGCACTAAGCTTCTGCCCACAAAAAGCAAAAATCTGGACACAAAAGTTGTTGAGCTTTTTTGGCAAAGTGGTTGAGCTTCTTCTTCTTCTTCTTCTTCTTCTTCTTCTTCTTCTTCTTCTTCTTCTTCTTCTTCTTCTTCTTCTTCTTCTTCTTCTTCTTCTTCCCAAAGTTATTCAGCTTTGGGGGGGGGGCAACAATGTTTTTGAGCTACTTCATTTTTTGACCAAAATTGTTTAGCTTTTTGGGGGGGGCAGGGGGCCAAAGTTCTTGAGCTTTTTAAAGTTTGGCCCCAAATTGTTGAGCTCCGAGTTTCTGAACTATTTTTAATTAAGTAAAGGTAAAGGGACCCCTGACCATTAGGCCCTGTCGTGACCGACTCTGGGGTTGCGCGCTCATCTTGCATTATTGGCCGAGGGAGCCGGCGTATAGCTTCCAGGTCATGTGGCCAGCATGACAAAGCCGCTTCTGGCAAACCAGAGCAGCACATGGAAACACCGTTTACCTTCCCGCTGTAGCGGTTCCTATTTATCTACTTGCATTTTGACATGCCTTCGAACTGCTAGGTTGGCAGGAGCTGGGACCGAGCAACGGGAGCTCACCCCGTCACAGGGATTCGAACCGCCGACCTTCTGATCAGCAAGCCCTAGACTCAGTGGTTTAACCACAGTGCCACCTGGATACCTTATTAATTACATTTTTAATTACATTCGGCAAAATCTACACTACCAACATGGGCTGCCCAATGTCCAGATTTCCCCAGACATTTCAGTGATTTCCGCCCGGACGCTGTTTACAAGGGCTGAATACCAGACCTAGGGCAACCCGACCTCTGACCCTCTGGTTGTGTTAACAACCCATAACCCCAGGCTAACACCTCCAATGAAATTAGTCCAAGTTTCTAAGCACCAGCCTGCCTTGATTAGCGCTTATCACATGGGAATTCCAGAGGAATTAGAAATGGCAGGTCAAATACACACATGGCTCTAAAACACAAGCACCAATTAAATTCTAGCTTTTGCAGAGCCCAGGTGTTCAGCACCTGCAAACCTGTAATAATACACAACTCCCTCAACTGTTTCTCATAAGGAACTGTAGCCCGTTCTCTCTGTAGTCCCCTGAACACTTGAGCACACACTCTCACAAACATTTTCATTCACCAGGAAAGCAGCATGGAGACCCCAAGGAGAATCTGATTCATCCTCAATAATGTAAACATTCTCCCAAGCAAATATTAAGAACTAGCTGGCCCTTCACACGTTGCTGTGCGTTAGTCTGTGAAATGGAGGGTAATAGCCCCCCTTCAGATCCCCCTGAGCCTCAGAGTCCCCCTGAGTCGAGGCGAGACACTGTGGAGAGGGCAGGTTTCATCCCTGTGTCTCCCCCCCCCCCGTTCTGACCCATTACGTATCCCTGCCCTCTATTCACCCCCCCACCTCCACTTGGCCTAGTCTGGAAAGTGGCCTAGTCTGCAAAGCCGAGGGGAGATATTGTGGAGAGGGCAGGTTTCATCCCTGTGTTCCCCCCCATCCTGTTCTGACCCATTACGTATCCCTGCCCTCTATTGCCCCCCCACCTCCACTTGGCCTAGTCTCCCCCCACCCTGTTCTGACCCATTACGCATCCCTGCCCTCTATTGCCCCCCCCTTACCTCCACTTGGCCTAGTCTGGAAAGCGGCCTAGTCTGTCTGATAATGGCCGCCTGTGTGGTTTCAGTTGCTTGGTTGATGATGATGTCATTTGGTTTGTGGGTGTGGCTTAGATTTCACAGGAAGGGAGGGGGTGTACTGTGGGAGGAATTCCACTTGACGGCGCTGTTTGAGTTGGTGGAAAACCAGGTCTGTACCTGCGCAGGTGTGCTATTTGAGGGATTTTTGCCCCCAACAACGCGCGGGGAGTGGCCTGGATCGTTGTGTCACAATTTCAGGACGATCGGTCAAGTGGTTACGGAGAAAAGTGGAACCTGGATTTTCACATTTTTATATATATATAGATAAATGATGGGCTTGAGGGCATCCTGAGCAAGTTTGCAGACGACACCAAATTGGGAGGGGTGGTCAATACCCCAGGATCACACTTCAAAATGACCTTAACAGATTAGACAACTGGGCCAAAACAAACAAGATGAATTTTAACAAGGAGAAATGTAAAGTACTACACTTGGGCAAAAAAAAATGAAAGGCATAAATACAGGATGGGAGACACCTGGCTTGAGAGCAGTACATGTGAAAAGGATCTAGGAGTCTTGGTAGACCACAAACTTGACATGAGTCAACAGTGTGATGCAGCAGCTAAAAAAGCCAATGCAATTCTGAGCTGCATCAATAGGAGTATAGCATCTAGATCAAGGGAAGTAATAGTACCACTGTATTCTGCTCTGGTCAGACCTCACCTGGAGTACTGTGTCCAGTTCTGGGCACCACAATTCAAGAAGGATACTGACAAGCTGGAAAGTGTCCAGAGGAGGGCAACCAAAATGGTCAAGGGCCTGGAAACGATGCCTTATGAGGAACGGCTTAGGGGGCTGGGTATGTTTAGCCTGGAGAAGAGAAGGTTAAGGGGTAATATGATAGCCATGTTCAAATATATGAAAGGATGTCATATGGAGGAGGGAGAAAGATTGTTTTCTGCTGCTCCAGAGAAGCGGACACGGAGCAATGGATTCAAACTTCAAGAAAGAAGATTCCACCTAAACATTAGGAAGAACTTCCTGACAGTAAGAGCTGTTCGGCAGTGGAATTTGCTGCCAAGGAGTGTGGTGGAGTCTCCTTCTTTGGAGGTCTTTAAGCAGAGGCTTGACAGGCATATGTCAGGAATGCTTTGGCGGTGTTTCCTGCTTGGCAGGGGGTTGGACTGGATGGCCCTTGTGGTCTCTTCCAACTCTATGATTCTATTCTATAAACCAGGGCTGCAGAATCCTAAGCCGATTGGGAGCTCTTTTGCTTACTTTCTGCGTTCCACGCTCCAAGCCTCTGGGGACAGCCAGTGATGTACACAGGACAAAGGTTTGGTAAATGTTTTCTTTTGGGAAGAAATACTGGCCAGACACTCTAACCAAACAGTGCCAGAGGATGTAAAATTTTAGCAGATCTGAACTTTTGCATGTGTTCACCCATAAGTCCACAGCACGACTCTATCTATCTATCTATCTATCTATCTATCTATCTATCTATCTATCTATCTATCTATCTATCTACTATTTTTAATGCCAGGGTACACTCTGAAAGCTGGGTCGATCTGAGTCTGCTTAGTAATTGGGAGATTGCCTGAGAATACGGCCTCGGGTTCAACGGCGGAAGAAAAGTGGGATATAAAGGCAAGGCAATAAAGAATAAACAAGCCCAATCCTCATAGAAATTTGCATTTAATTAATACGCTTTTCCTAGAAAATGTATGCGCCTTTCAAAACCATTTTGAATACAATTTTTGAACCAAGAAACAGCATCTGAAGATTTGGAAAGTGAAATTGGATATAGATAATCAAGCTCCTATACACATTTTGGTCCGGGGGTGCATGTGGTGCCCCTGGTCAATTCATGTCAGGATTTGCAAAGATCAGGTTCCACAAACAGCACTAATTTGATCTGCTTTTCCATGGCAGGCAGGGGGCATTATATTCCCGAACGCTTTTTCACAGGAGGGAAAAAATAGCCATAGCGAATTACATATAGTAAACAATCACGTGCCCAAGGGTACACAATGGATTGAGAACCACATGTCTGGGGGGGGTGGAATATGGGCCCCCAGACCTCTTTAGCTGGCCCTTGGGACTCTCATCAGGTCACACCCACTGCCCAGCAAGCCCTCCTCTCCCCAGGTCCAGCATCTTGCCAGCCTTCCATTGCAAACTATTTTGAGTGTTTCTGCCTTTCTGAAATGTGCCCTTGAACTCGGCTTGTTGCTTGCCTAGATGAGGAATTGAGAGGCGTCAGGGACTGACAGGATGCTGATGACTGCACTGGGGGAAGAGGGCTGGAGTCTGACTCAGAAGATGGGGTTGGTGATTTCCAGGGAAGTGTACCAATCCAGGAGGCAAGAGGCAGAGGCAGGGGAGGCTTCAGAGACAGAGAGTGGAGCACAGAATGGGTCAGAACAAGGGGAGGAAGAAGCAAGGCAAGCGGAAGGCTGGGCGATTCCCCACCATCTCCTGAGCCACTGTGTCCCAGAACCAAGAGGGGAATGAAAAGGGATAAGCAAAGGATGTTGCCACGCAGGCGCAGTCTCCGGGTGCATGTTCACAGCCCGTCGGGCAAAGGCACTGGTGGAAGGAGAGTGACCCCCTGTTTCTGCAACTGCTCCATAGAGTGTGGACCTGGGAAGAGCTGCCTCGACGCTGGATTGCTGTGCGCAGGTATACAGGGATGCAGAAGCGACTGTGTTCACAATAAATGATAACTGCCATGTATGTTCCTTTGGCTGGGAAGCACCCTTGACAAGAGGCGTGTGTGTGTATGTGTGTGCATGCTCACACACCACTGCGAATGAATGAATGAGTGCTGAAAACAAGATCTCGAATGTTCCTTTGAAGGCGGGGCTCGCTGACGGCACTGATCAGCTGATCGGCACTGCCAGAAAGCCCCACTTTGATTGGCCACAGTAGGGAGTTCCCCATCGGCATGCCCTATCACTTTCAGTGAGCTCCTTTGAAGTTGCCACGTGATATCTTAATGACATTGGGTGACTGACAGGTGGGTGGCTCCACCTGCCCATCACAAGGGCAGTGGCGGAGCTTCATGCTCCGGCACTGGGGGCGGAGAGCAGGCAGGGGTGGGGCTGGTGCGTGTCCTGGGGCAGGGCGCACGCTCTGGGGGCGTGGTATGCCACCTGCAGGGGCGTGGCATACATTCTGGGGTCAGGGCGCGCGCTCTGGGGGCGTGACGCGCCGCCCGCAGGGGCGTGGCACGCATTCTGGGGCGTGGTACGTCACCTGCAGGGGCGTGGCATACGTTCTGGGGTCAGGGAACGCCGCCTGCGGGGGGGGGTGCCCAGCGCGGGCGGGGGGAGCAGCCACGATGGCAGCCCACTGGGATCATGCCGCCAGGGGCGGCATGCTCCCATCGCCCCCCTCTTCCTACACCCCTGCACAAGGACCCATGAGAGGTTGGAGACCTTGCTGGTCTTGAAGGAACCCTGCCCTTATATATACAGTCAAAGAAAATCCGTTCCAGAAGTCTGTTCGACTTCCAAAACATTTGGAAACCAAGGCACAGCTTCCGATTGGCTGCAGGAAGCTCCTGCAGCCAATCGGAAGCTGTGGAAGTCGCGTCAGATGTCTGGGTTCCAAAGAACTTTTGAAAACCGGAACAATCACTTCTGAGTTTTGAATGTTTAGGAGCCAAAATGTTTGACTCCCAAGGTGTTTGGAAACGAAGGTACGATTGTAAAGTGATATGACTGCAGCTTTTCCACAGTCATGCTAATGAATAAACCCAAGTCAGGGCCAAAGCTTACCACCATGCTGCTGCCCTCCATGTTTTTTTTTTTTTTTAGGAAGTTCTTGGTGTAGCCACTCTTTCAAGAAAGCTCTCTCTCAACTGTCTCTTTCTTTTGGAGGACCCTGGCAGCCACCTCCCACCAGCCTCGTTCTACCAACTTGTAGTCAACCCTTCCATATGCAAATGTTACTGTGATGAGGTTCTCCCCTTTCCCAGAGATCAGCACAATTTCCTCATTACTGGTCGTAATCAACATTTTGGCATTATCCTGAACGCAACGGGGTTCCTGGGAGAACCGACGAACGGCCTCATCCAGGCAAGACCTTAGCTCCTGCCATTTCTGGAACTTGAGCCTATTCTTCACACGCAACAAGTTCTCCAAGCTTAGCGCCTCCACCCCAGTCTGCAAACGCTCCATGACCGCATCCCAGTTGTCTACCTGGACTTCATATTTGGCCTCGCCTTGTTTAAAGAAGACTGAAATCTTATAGATTTCCTGGCCAGAGACAAACCTCACCACCCTCCCACCGCATTCCACCAACATCTCAGCATCCTTCTGGATGGTATCGGGTTCCATGCAAAACTTTTCCACTGCTAGGTCAAAGCAGGCCAAAGGAGAAAAGCCATTAAAAAACAAAAAACAGCAGGCATGCACCCCCCCAATTGATTCTTAGCTCTAGGTTTTTTCTATCAATTTCTTCGGCTCTCCAAACTGAGAGCACGTGCTTTGGAAAGTTCTCTACAAACAAACAAACAAAATCGGCGGGCATGCAGCCCCCACCTCCACATTAATTTTTAGCTCTCTTTATTTCCTCCTCCACTCGGGCCTCAGCTGCCGAAAAGCTCTTTTGCAATAAACACACACACACACACCATGCAAAAAAAACACCAAACAACTGGCGGCCATGCAGCCCCCACCCCACCCCCGGCCGAAAAAACAAACGCAAAAACGCCAAACAAACCACACACCATGCCAAAAAAAAAAAGCGGTGGGCATGCACCCCCCCACCTCCACATTGATTCTTAGCTGTAGGTTTTTTCTATCAATTTCTTCGCTTTGGAAAGTTCTCCACGGCTGGAGGCGAGGGACGGGCCAGTTAGGAGGGAGGGGCGTCACGTCAGCCAGCCACTAACGTGGCTCCTCGCTAGCCTAGCCTGCCCCTACCTCCTCCCAGGGGCCCGGACCAGCCCCCAGCCCGGCAGGCTCAGAAAAAAAAATACTGTACAAAAGAAAGCAGCAGGCACACCGGCCTGCTGAGCGAAATTTCGGTCCCAGCTTTTGAGGCGCCGATTGCGGAGCGTGGGCGCGGCCCCGAGTACCACCCCTACCCCCCCTCCAGCAGGCACCCGCGGCGACCAAAACATCGCTCGGCGCCTGCAGCTTTCTTTTGAGTTTTTTCTGAGCCTGAGGCTGCCATGCAGAGGCGAGGGGCAGGGCTGTGCCGGCCCCCCCTGCCTACGCCCATGATTTCTGTTCTCATCCTGAAGCAAAGCTCTTAACCTGAGGTACTATTTCTGGGTTAGCGGAGTTTGTAACCTGAAGCGTGTGTAACCCAAGGTACCACTGTATTTCTAAAATGCCAAACAAAACATTTCAGTTTTAACCAATCATATACATCATTACCTCATTTCATGTTTAATACACATGCACTGTCAATTTCTGCTGATTACTGTAAGTTCTGATTCCCATCGCGTCCTGTTACATTGTGTTAGTGTGCATGTTGGGAACCTGTGTTACGTGTAGCCATTTGCACCGCGTAGCAACTTATGTTCTCGGTTTGAGCTGTATCTTTGTGATTCACATATTAGCTGTATTTCTCCCCCCAATGGGGGACGGCAACTTGCAAAATCATCAGTTTCATAAAGGAACAGGCTACCATAACTTCTGTATTAGAAGCACACTCAAGGATTTACAAGGGTACACGTTATCACATTTATTGTGGCCCTTTGGGCCACTACCGCAACAGCAGGAGGGGGTAGATCTCTCCAGTGCTTCTTCACCAGCCTGACTCATCTCTGTCTCTTGGCCACCCTCATCCCACTCTCCTTCTCCCACTTCTGCCTCTGATTCTGGACTCCTCTCTACCACAGGCTCTTCCTGCTCACTAAGTCCTGTTGCCTCTTCTTCAGCTTCTGGCACCTCCTCCCTCCCAGTCTGCTCCCTCTTCTTCCTCTGACCATTCAGCTGGTGCCACCCAACATTCCACTGTGACCTAACAGTCCGTGACAGTTGACTCACTGTAAGGCTACTTCCTGTGTTTCTCCCCTCCCCCTCTTTGGGACTCTCTCAGGCCACACTCGCTCCTCAGCCACACCCACTGTCCCCAGGCCACGCACCTCAGCCTGCTTTGCACCCTTCCCTGAATGCTTTTCCCTGGTCCTTGAATGAGTCCTTGAACTCTGATGGTGTTTTTGCCTGCCTGAGTTGGGGGACAGAGAGCGGTTCGCAGGTATGTGTAGAAATGAGCCGAGCATGCAAAGGTAAAAATGAGCACTCGCTAATCTTCCCGCATTTGGCCTGGCCTACCTCAAACATTTGCCCAGAAGGGAATAATGCGGCCTTTGGGCTGAAAAACGCAATTATATTAAGAAGAGCAGGAGTCAAGCCAGGGGCGTAGCCAGGATGAAAATCAGGGGGGCAAGGGGAGGGGGCAAGGGGAGGGGGAGGGGCCACAGCGGGGCAAGGAAAGCTCCCTTCTCCTTTGCCAGCTTTCTCTCCTCCTCCCCCTCCGCGATCGGCAGGGGCGAGGGGGCACCAGGATCAGCCCGAAATCGGGCTGCTCCGATTCCCTCCTCCCCCTCCGCGATCGGCAGGGGCGAGGGGGAGCCAGGATCAGCCCGAAATCGGGCTGCTCCTACTCCCTTCTCCCCCTCCGCAATTGGCAGGGGTGAGGGGGAGCCAGGATCAGCCCGAAATCGGGCTGCTCCGATCCCCTCCTCCCCCTCTGCAATCGCCAGGGCAGGTGGAGGGAAAGCCCCAGAGCCGCGCAAAGCGGTTGCCTGGCTTCCCCTCCGCCCGCTCCACAGCCAGCCAAGGAGAAGGGAGACGGCACCGGGCGGGCAGCGGGGCAGGCTGGCCAGCGGCCCTGCTTCTAGGGGGGGCAATTGCCCCCTCCTGCCCCCCCTGCCTACGCCCATGAGTCAAGCAACGTTTCTTGTAAAATAGACAAGGGTTTTTGTTGTTGCTTTTATTCTGCAAAGAATACTTCTCAGCCTGAATTATGCTTACATTTATCCATTGCCTCTCCCTCGCTCCCACCTTGTCCCATTGTCGTCGTCGTCGTCGTCCCCCCCCCCCCCCCGAATTCATATAGTCATCCTTCAGGGCAGCAATCTTTAAAAAAAATATTTTTTTCAAATGAATTTCAGCACCATGCAGATGACAATAACATTGGAGGGCGGCTGAGGGGGAGGCAGCAGGCGGAGGCAAGACCCACGCTGCTTTTTCAGGGGCAACTGAGCCAGCGAGATGCTGAGGCAGCTGGCCGGCTCCGTAACAAAGTACAGTATACATATGCATTTGGAATGACGTTGTGTGAACATGGATTAACACTCCCCCCGCACTGGAAACACAGTGAGTGGACGTTAAACAGGAGTGTGAGCAGAGCCTAAGTCACCTGCTTTATGTCCACACCAGAGGGTTCACTTTTCTTCACCCTAATTTGGATCCAAATTGGGGTGTTTTTTTGGGGGGGAGAGGAATGCACCAAAGTGCAGTGTTTCACAAGAAACTGCAGGATAGGTGCAGATTTTGTGTATACAGTATAGCTAACCAAACAAGTTAGTGTTGGATACACTCTGTGCAGCCAGATATGAGCTGTGGCTTATTGCCATCCTCTTTCTCTTTCGCCTTTTGGTTTTACTGTTGCTAGTATAGAAAAGGGAGGGAGGTTCGTGAGGTGGAGGCTTGTGGGCTACAATTCATGCTGCTCAAGGTGGGAGTTCTGGATGAGGTGAAGACTGACTGTGAACCATGTTAATACGGTAGAGCTGTGGTTTGTTATTTGGCCTGCCTTTCTAATGGATCTTGGTGTGTGTGTGTGTGTGTGTGTGTGTGTGTGTATTCTGTTCCTCCTCTGGAGTTGAAAACATCCAGTGAATAGAATAGAATAGAATAGAATAGAAATTTATTCACCAAGTACTTACATACTTGGAATTTGCTTTGGCTAATTTTACAATGCAAATGTACTTTATACAAAATATCTGTTAAATATCTGTGTGAGGATCGGAATGTGCAAAATACTATTTCAAGCAAAGAGGAGCCATTCGGACTGCGCCTGAAGCTTTTGCCTTCTGTCCCTGTAGTGACTTCAGAACAGGTTGAGGTGGTTGTTGGTGCCTCTGGCGCCGAGTGAATTGCTCTAGTTGATAATGCTTGACTTTGCTATAAAACTGATTCAGGTCATTTGCCAATTTTTGACTCCGGAGCAGAAGAATATGTTCTCTTATATTCAGTAAAAGAAGATGTTCTCTTATATTCAGAAATGTTCTGTAAATTCTTCCAAAGAGTAGCCGAGACATGTTTGAGAATTGAGTCCGAATTATAGGTTCATTTTGCCACTATAATCTCCTTTGTCAGTGCGCTCCTAGCTTGGTTGTACAAATTTCTGTCTCCTTTCCTCGTACCCTCCTCTTCAGCATATCCGAGTTTCTTTGAGTTTTCTTGATTAATAAGGTGCAGATCATCCATTTTATTGTCAAGTGTGTGAAGATTTGAGAGGTATATAGATGGTAAAGCCGATCTCATTCCTCGCCTTTGTAGCTTAATCAAAGTGCTAGCACTTTTTTGACGTCGTATCCAGATCCTGCAAGGAGCTACAACTCCTTCATCCTAAACGTCTTTGTCTTATATAAGTGGGTTATAATTACTCCAAATAAATGTCTCCTGGGCCAGGCCCAGAATAAAAAGCAGGTTAGGTTAAGGAACAGCTGAGACTCTTTGCACAGTAAATTAAATTTTAGTCTTGCAAAAGGCCAGAGGTTCTTTCTGCACTCACACACCCTGCAGCCAGGTGAGCAAAAGCCATTTTCACATTTTGATGATATCTTCCAGTTAGGCAGAAGCGCTTGAGGGGTGTGGCCTGGTAAATCTCAAAGGCCACTTTCGGCCTGAGGTTCCCCATCAGCAGAGAGGGTTGAGGGCAAGCTTCTTTGGGGCAAAGAAATCATGACCGCCAGCCAGCTGGCCAGCAGCCGCAACCATGGCTGCCATTTGGCCGACAATTGAAGTAAAATTTAAGCTGGTTCCTATGAACCCAGAGAAATGGATCCTGACCCAGGGAGAGCCCAAGGATCCAGGCAAGCAGACGAATTTAAGCGTCTCCTGCCCACCAAATAACAGAGACCAAACCAGGACGTACGAAGCAAGGCACTTTTATTTTCACTGTTGCAACAGGGTCCTTCCTCTCACGCAGGAGAACAAGGAAGGAACCCCAAACAAAGGTGTCTTGGCCTTAAAAAGAAATTTGAAATTGGTTTCAGCCCACCCCCCAGAAGCATCATCCATATGTCACAGAAGGGGTGTAGCCCAAGACCGCCCTCCCTAGATTCATCATAGGTACATCATGAAAGGGGAGGTCTGGTGGCAGTAATCTGAGCATCCTGGACCCTGCCCCCAAAACCTAATCAACAAAAGAGAGAGAGATTTACATTTCCCTGTTTCCCAGCCAAGTTAATCACACCCTTTTGTCTGGCACCCAGGTATCAGGATGCCAGGGATTATCACTTTAATTCCTGAGACAATGAGAAGGTTCCCCCCCCCTTCTTCCTTGCAGAGGAACACCTGGTCAGAGAGAGAGAGTCAAAATGGTGTCAGAAAGGCCTGTCTTCCTGTGCTGCTTCAGACATGTTTCTGTACATCCATGTACATGTTTTATGAAGAACAATTATTATATATTATATATATATATGACCTCAAAATTCTTATAACACAAGCAAAATAGTTTGTCATATTGGTGTGCTGAAACCCGGCCCTTATTTTTGTGGGACTACGGACTACTGCTTTTGAGGCCAGGGGGGCGGGTGGGGGATTTACTTACCTTGTTTCAGGGGTGGGGAACCTGTGACCTTCCTGATGTTGCAGGACAACAATTCCCATCATCCCTGACCATTGGTCATGCTTGCTAGGCTGGCTGATAGGAGTTGGAATATAAGACCACAGGTTCCCAACCCCGACTTACTTTACAGGTGAAACTCGGAAAATTAGAGTCTCGTCGAAAAGTGCATTTATTTCAGTAATGCAACTTAAAAGGTGAAACCAATATATGAGATAGATGCATGACATTCAAAGCCTTTATTTGTTGTAATTGTAATTATCTGTCGTTTGGCGGTTCAATTATAAATGGAATGTAATTAATGAAATGTAACAGCGGTTTTTATTTTTGTTTATTTTTGTGTTATTGAAACTATTTGTTTTTATTGCTGTGGAATTTCCAAGAGAAAGCATTTGTAAAAATTAAAAGAAAAAAAATAATAAGTTTGCATAACTGAAATAAATGCACTTTTCGACGATATTCTAATTTCCCAAGTTTCACCTGTATGTCAGGATTTTGCAATGCTCCCCCTCTTCCTGTGCAGCTGACGCCTTTCCTGCAGTCTGCCAAGTCCTTCTGGAAGGGGGGAGAGTCATGTGCCTCCCCCCACCCTCTTCCCCCTCTTCTGGAGTTGAATCTAACCCTGGTCGCTGCTCTGCATCAGCCTCTGCTGGCTCTTGTGAATAC